>NC_139681.1:4740376-4885505 GCF_964106915.1 Podarcis gaigeae
GAGGTAACACTCAGAGGTATACTGTCAGCTTCTCTACCTACAGCCACACCCTCAGTTTTTGCAGTGAACTAGGTCTTCTCCAAGGGACGCGGGTGGCGCTGTGGTATAAACCACAGAGCCTAGGACTTGCCAATCAGAAGGTCAGTGGTTCAAATCCCCGCGACAGGGTGAGCTCCCGTTGCTCAGTCCCTGCTCCTGCCAACCTAGGAGTTCGAAAGCACGTCAAAGTGCAAGTAGATCAATAGGTACCGCTCTGGTGGGAAGGTAAATGGTGTTTCCGTGTGCTGCTCTGGTTCGCCAGAAGCGGCTTAGTCATGCTGGCCACATGACCTGGAAGCTGTTCACCGGCTCCCTCGGCCAATAAAGCGAGATGAGCGCCGCAACCCCAGAGTCGGTCACGACTGGACCTAATGGTCAGGGGTCCCTTTACCTTTACCTAGGTCTTCTCCAGCTCTTCACCTCTGATTATTTCCTTAAGGACTCCTGTTGCTCTAACATCAGTTCCAGCCTGTAGATGGTGGCCATCCCTTCCCAGACCAATGCAAAGCCAAAGTGGACTTTAACTCAGCTACGTCGGTCTAGGCTGATCTCCAAGGAGCAACTTACCCAAACCCCAGTCTTCATGCTTGGCTGGGTCAGAAGAGTCCTCCTTCCTTTAGGAGGTAGGGAAACTGTCAAACTGACAAAAAAAGAGTGCCCACCTAACACACCTGATGCTACAGAAGTTCTCTCCCCACACCCCACAAATCATGTTCCAAATGAAGTTGCAGCTCTCTCCTCACCGACTGATTCCTGGGAAGATATGCCCAAAGATTCTTGAAGGAAAAAAAGACCTCATTTTCTTTTGAACGATTACAGCCTGATTGCAGGTTGCAGGGCCAATTTGGTAACCTTCCCAAAGAATCCAGCTGCCTGAAAGTCCATGCATCTCTGGCAGTGAGACTTCTGATTCAGATCTTTAGACTAGAGGCTACTCTTCGGCTCTCCATCGCTGTCGGCCCCCTCTAATCCCCTTGATTGGACTCCCCATCCTCTGCCTGGTGTCCCCTCAATATTGTTCTGCAAAGACGGTTGGATGTGCTTGTAGGCTTTGGGTTCACAGTATGTGGACTTGCTCTGGGTTTAATTCCTCAGACAAACTCTGGCTCTAGGGCTGGGATTCTGTTAGCAGACTCCTCATGCTTTCTCGCTCTGTGCTTTCTAAAGCACACGGGTTCATTTCCTCTCTCTCCCAGTGAATAAGTCTGCTTCCTTCAGCCCCAGTAATAACTGGACTAAATAAACTCAGATGGCAAGCTGGTTTTAGTGATCCTTAATTACTGATCCTTACCAGAACCTTGTTGTGGGACGCAGGTGGCGCTGTGGGTTAAAGCCTCAGCGCCTAGGACTTGCCGATTGAAAGGTCGGCGGTTCGAATCCCTGCGGCGGGGTGCGCTCCCGCTGCTCGGTCCCAGCGCCTGCCAACCTAGCAGTTCGAAAGCACCTCCGGGTGCAAGTAGATAAATAGGGACCGCTTACCAGAGGGAAGGTAAACGGCGTTTCCGTGTGCAGCTCTGGCTCGCCAGATGCAGCTTTGTCACGCTGGCCACGTGACCCGGAAGTGTCTCCGGACAGCGCTGGCCCCTGGCCTCTTAAGTGAGATGGGCGCACAACCCCAGAGTCTGTCAAGACTGGCCCGTACGGGCAGGGGTACCTTTACCTTTACCTTTTACCAGAACCTTGTTATTGTTCTCATTAGTTATTCTTGATGAAGCCCTTGGCTAAACGATGTTAGCAGTCAGTAGGAAATGAATAATTAGCAGAATAAATAGCAGTCATGATCATTATTTTGCTAAAGCAGAAAATTAAACAATTCTGGTCACATCATTGAAGAGCATTCTAGTTGATGCTGGACCTACACTCTGCTTTAAAAAAAAAGTGTTTTTGTAATTTCAGATAGTTTTGTCAGTCTGTTGTTTTGGCCATATAGACAAGCCAGTATAGTACACTGGGCAGAGTGTTAGACTAAGACCACAATCGTAACCTCTGGGCCACCAAATCTGGGCCCTGCTACTTGTGCCAACCAAGGGAGAAGAGAGGCAGGAAACATCTGGATGTTTTCTGTGTGGAACTGAGAACCAGCTGCCAAATCAAGCAGCTGAAAGGAAAATGGTGGGCTGGCCCTACTGGTGTTGTAGGCTTGTAATTGGGTTCTTTGTAAATGATGTTCAAGAGTGTCAAATTGTTCTCCTACGTCATTTCCTTTTTTTAAATGGGGTCTAGATGAGTACGCTCTTGGTTTCAGCTAATTGGTAATGGTATTTAGAGGCTTCTGTAAGCAACAACAAAACGACCCTAAATCAAAGTGTTCTGGTATGCAACTTGCTTATTGAATTTGGTTTTGGCCACTGCAGCTGCCACGCTTCACACTAGTTCAGCCCTCCTAGAAATCAGGGCTGGATTTAATGGCTATGGAGGTGTATGACAAAGAAATCAGTATGTAGCAATCCATTTGTCTTACACAAATACACAAAGTCTTAAAGGTTTTCTGTTGTGGTATGTCTCTTCTTGAAAGTGAATAGGATGAGAAGGTTGTTGAGGCCACATTTTAACTTGGCAAAGTATGGATTGTGCAGTCCTATCCTATTCAGAATAGGGCAGGGCAATGCTTCCTTTTTTGGCAGCGCAGGGCACCAAGCCTTTCCCTGCATTATGCACATACACCAAAAATTCCCCCTTTTCCCCTTCACATGTTTAGGGAAACCATTTTTGGCCTGAGGGCCATTTTCTCTTCCAAGCAGTCTTCAAGGGGCCACATTCCAATGCAAAGTGTGGCTGAGGAAAAGGCAAAAGTGGGCAAAGCAATGAATGTGAATTTTACATTCCTTCTTGGATAAAGGCTCTCACTTGCTTGGATGGGCGACAGCAGTCTAGGGCGTATGGTAGCCAAGCAGAACCACAAAAGGGGAGTGAAGCAAGCTAGTGAGAGTTGTGACCTGGTGAGAGTTTGTGGCCCTAGGGGAGTCCCAGGGGCCAAATAGAGAAGTCTGCAGGGCCAGATTTGGCCCACAGATCTGAGGCTTCCCACCTCTGCACTAATAGCTCTTTCGCTGTAGATTGAACTGAATTAAAAGACACATCCTGTCAAAGGGATGAATGCCTCATCTCTTTACAGCTGTCAATCAGAATTTCATTTATTGTGAGAAAATAATATATTTTATTTTTTTTTATTTTAAAAAAGCTTGATTATGTAAGAAACTTTTATTTTAAAAGGTTTTTTTAAACAAAGGAAGTACAATTATTAGAAATTAACTTGCCTGCCAATAAAAAGGTACATGTGTTATTTCTCTTTTCCACCAGACCCAGCAATTTGTTGGTTTTTATTTTGCTATTAGGCCTAGAACTTCCACTGGTTATGGGGGCGAGTGCCTAACTCCTTGTGCTGCTATGGCGGCCTTACCCTGAGGAAACTGCTAGTGCATTTTCTGTTGTACTGCAATGCACTGCAAATGGGTAGAGGGTGTTATTGCAGCAATTGATCCAGCAGGGATTAGCGATACAAGAAAGCAGCTACAGTGTTACCTCGGATTAAGAACTTAATTCGTTCTGGAGGGCCGTTCTTAACCTGAAACTGTTCTTAACCTGAGGTACCACTTTAGCTAATGGGGCCTCCCACTGCCACGGCACGATTTCTGTTCTCATCCTGAAGCAAAGTTCTTAATCCGAGGTACTATTTCTGGGTTGGCGGAGTCTGTAACCTGAAGTGTATGTAACCTGAAGCGTATGTAACCCGAGGTACCACTGTAGTTAGTTAGCTTCTGGCTGTGTAAATCTGGCACTGAGCCAAAATAGTGCATAACAGGTGACTTCAGACACTGACCTGCCTCAATTGTATGTAAAGTGAGTATTGTATGTAAAGTGAGTATTTTTGTATTCTGTACTTTTGTGTTTTTATATCATAAACCTCCCTGTGATCCTCGGGTGAAGGGCAGTATAGAAATTTAACAATTGCTGGGCAAGCCTTAAGTCTATTTGCTTGACGGTAATCCCCATTGAGCGGGACACAGGTGGCGCTGTGGGTTAAACCACAGAGACTAGGACTTGCCAATCAGAAGGTTGGCTGTTCAAATCCCCGCAACAGGGTGAGCTCCCATTGCTCTGTCCCTGCTCTTGCCAACCTAGCAGTTCGAAAGCACGAAGTGCAAGTAGATAAATAGGTACCGCTCCAGCGGGAAGGTGAACGGCGTTTCCATGCGCTGCTCTGGTTTGCCAGAAGCAGCTTAGTCCTGGTGGCCACATGACCCGGAAGCTGTACGCCGGCTCCCTCAGCCAATAAAGCGAGATGAGCGCCACAACCCCAGAGTCGGCCACGACTGGACCTAATGGCCGGGGTCCCTTTAGCTTTAATCTCCATTGAACTCAGTCGAACTTTTTTTATTATGCTGTGTTAAATGAAGAAAAGGAGGAGGGATGTGAAAAGATGGCATCAAGTCTGGGAATAAGGAGAAGTTTCCAACTTTTTGTTGTTTTGTGGGTTTAATTAAGGTACAGCGGCAGCTGTAGTTGTCCGAGGGTGGGGGGGGGCATCACAGGCTAAAGAGAGCCCAAGTAGGCAGACCAACCAAGGACAGAGGGATGTGTTCACCACAAGTAGCCATAGTTGTTTCCATGTTACTGATTTCCAAAGGTGTCTGAGATTAGCAGTTTGCCAAAAAGCAGGGGGTGGAGGGTATAGCACTGGGCACAGAAATGTCTACTTTGGCCCTGCTGGGGATTTATTGATGTATCTGCAGCCATGACAATTTGTCTCCACCCCCATCGTTCAGCCCGGACACTGAGATCCAGCGCCGAGGGCCTTCTGGCGGTTCCCTCATTGCGAGAAGTGAGGCTACAGGGAACCAGACAGAGGGCCTTCTCGGTAGTGGCGCCCGCCCTGTGGAACGCCCTCCCATCAGATGTCAAAGAGATAAAGAATTACCTGACGTTCAGAAGACATCTTAAGGCAGCCCTGTTCAGGGAAGTTTTTAATATGTAATGCTGTACTGTTTTTAACACTGATTGGGAGCCGCCCAGAGTGGCTGGGGAAACTCAGCCAGATGGGCGGGGTATAAATAATAAATTATTATTATTATATTATCATAACTGATAAGGCAACCGAAAAGTGTAGATTTACATTTGCTCACACTGTGTTTGTCTCAATCCACACAGTGGTATTTGCCTAACAGAGTAAGCTGTGAATCACAAATGGTGTGCAAGGTGCTAAACGGAGAGGCTAACAGCAGGAACAGAGGGCCTTTCACTTTTGAGACAGTGGTGGGACTCCAGACAAGTTTTGGGACTGGCCAAAAATCATTACTGTCTGATGGCTGCTTTGTGGCCTGAGCTCTCAGTCCACAAGCAGGAAAGTGTCCACATCACCAAAACCACCAGCATAATTAGTGTTGCTGCAACTGGAAATTTTGAAAGCTTCAGTAAAAGAGGTTCAAGGTCATGTACGTGGATGGGCATGAAAAATGAATTCTACCCTCCAGGTCATGGCTATGGCCCAGCCACATAGAGAAATGTGCAAGAACTGCCTCTGTCCTTGCAATATACTTTCCTTTCTGTTCTGTAGAGAATCTCTGCCAACCACCCATCTGACATAATATCCTCCTCTTTGACAAAAGGTTCAGAATTGCATCTCAGAATTTGGTATGGTCATAACCCATCACTAGTTTTCAGTAGTCTTAAGTGTAGTAAGAATTGAGGACATGATCCAACCCCATAGGTACAGGCTGGGAGGCTTGTCACCTGTGTCATCACCATTAGAGACTGGAAGAAGGGAGGCATCGCCCAGTCTCAAATCTTCCATTCTTAGGCAAGGTGATTGAGCACGTGGTTGCTGAACAACTCCAAGCACGCCTGGAAGAAGCGGACCATTTGGATCCCTTCCAGTCGGGATTCAGGCCTCATCATGGGACTGAAACTGCCTTGGTCGCACTGGTTGATGATCTCTGGAGGGCTAGGAACAAAGGTGAGAGCTGTTTCCTAGTTCTGCTGGATCACTCAGCGGCCTTTGACACCATCAACCATAACATCCTTCTGAACCATCTTGAGGGGCTGGGAGCTGGGGGCACTGTTATACAGTGGTTCCGCTCCTTCCTCCTGGGCCGTGTCCAGTGGTGTTGGGGGATGAGTGGTCAGACCCCTGGGCTCTCACTTGTGGGGTGCCTCAGGGTTCGTTCCTCTCCCCCATGCTTTTCAACATCTACATGCAGCCGCTGGGAGAGATCATCAGGAGGTTTGGGCTGGGTGTTCATCCATATGCATATGATACCCAGCTCTATCTCTCTTTCAAATCAGAACCAGTGAAGGTGGCGAAGGTCCTGTGTGAGTGTCTGGAGGCGGTTGGAGGATGGATGGAGGCTAACAGATTGAGGTTGAATCCTGACAAGACAGAAGTACTGTTTTGGGGGGACAGGGGGGAACAAGTGTGGGGGGCTCTCTGGTTCTGAATGGGGTAACCGTGCCCCTGAAGGACCAGGTGCGCAGCCTGGGAGTCATTTTCGACTCACAGCTGTCCATGGAGGCACAGGTCAATTCTGTGTCCAGGGCAGCTGTTTACCAGCTCCATCTGGTACACAGGCTGAGACCCTACCTGCCCGCGGACTGTCTCGCCAGAGTGGTGCATGCTCTGGTTATCTCCCGCTTGGACTACTGCAATGCACTCTACGTGGGGCTACCTTTGAAGGTGACTCGGAAACTACAACTAATCCAGAATGCGGCAGCTAGACTGGTGACTGGGGGCGGCCGCCGAGACCACATAACACCGGTCTTGAAAGACCTACATTGGCTCCCAGTACGTTTCCGAGCACAATTCAAAGTGTTGGTGCTGACCTTTAAAGCCCTAAACAGCCTTGGCCCAGTATATCTGAAGGAGCGTCTCCACCCCCATCGTTCAGCCCGGACACTAAGGTCCAGTGCCAAGGGCCTTCTGGTGGTTCCCTCACTGCAAGAAGCGAAGTTACAGGGAACCAGGCAGAGGGCCTTCTCGGTGGTGGCACCCACCCTGTGGAACCCCCTCCCATCAGATGTCAAAGGAAAAAACGACTACCAGACTTTAAGGGGACATGTGAAGGCAGCCCTGGTTAGGGAAGCTTTTAATATCTGAAGGACTATTGTATTGTGCTGTTTTGTTGGAAGCCGCCCGGAGTGGCAGGTGAGGCCCAGCCAGATGGGCGGGGTATAAATAAGAAATTAGTATTATCATCATCATCATCATCATCATCATCTCAGGGCAGAGGAGGGGCATGTTGGGAAACACAACGCTTAGAGCATTTGCTTGTAGCCACAGATGCTCCAGAGTGCTTTGTGAAAGCTAGCATGGGATGTGATGGGCAGCACTTTCCCCCCAACCCTAATAGGCTCATTCTAAGCTCTGAACTGACTCCTTTCAGAACCTGCACACACCCCGTCAGAAGTAATACCTCTCCTAGATGCGCTTTTGTCATAGACTGGATAATACCATTTAGTAAAAGTTAGGGTCTCCAGCAGGGATGCGGGTTGCACTGTGGTCTAAACCACAGAGTTTAGGGCTTGCTGATTGGAAGGCCGGCGGTTCGAATCCCGTGACGGGTGAGCTCCCGTTGCTCAGTCCCTGCTCCTGCCAACCTAGCAGTTCACAAGCATGTCAAAGTGCAAGTAGATAAGGTATTTCTTGCCCTATATGACACACCGGCCCATAGGACGCACCTAGTTTTTTTGGGGGGGAATAAAGAAAAAAAAATATCCCCCCCCAGCCGCGGGAACTCCCGCAGGGCTCCCCAGGCTGCAGATAGCTTTCCGAAGGGCGGGGCGCTCTGCTTCAGGGTGCCCTGCGCTCCGGGCAAGCAGGCTGCTATCCGCAGCCTGGGGAGCCCTGCGGGAACTCCCGCAGTCTCCCCAGGCTTATGGATAGCTTCCTGAAGCCTGGAAAGAGAGGGGTCGGTGCGCACCGACCCCTCTCGCTCTCCAAGCTTCAGCAAAAGCCTGCATTCGCCCCATAGGACGCACACACATTTCCCCTCCATTTTTGGAGGGGGAAACGTGCATCTTATAGGGTGAAAAATACGGTAAATAGGTACTGCTCCGTCAGGAAGGTAAACGGCGTTTCTGTGCGCTGCTCTGGTTCTTCAGAAGCAGCTTAGTCATGCTGGCCACATGACCCAGAAGCTGCCTGTGGACAAATGCCGGCTCCCTCGGCCTATAGAGTGAGATGAGCGCACAACCCCAGAGTCAGGGGTACCTTTACCATTAGGGTCTCCAGCCATGCTCCTGGTGGTGCGTGGTTGCTGCTTGCCAAACTGGAGGCAAGATCTAACAGGATCACTTAGTCAGAGATCCTGGACATAGGCCACAAATGTTGTCTTAAAGCCACCCTTGTCATTTACCACCATAGACTGTCCACCTCTTATGCCATACAATATGTTTGTTCAAATTCTTTTTGCCCAGGATTAGCAGATTGCACAAATAAATGTTCAGCAACTGCCGAACATCCATTCTAGTAACTTTGGTGAAGTCAAATACACCAGCAGTCCTTGCATACCAGGAGCATGATAACTTGAGCCCTGTTGTTTGCAGAACTTAAGCAGGGTAAACGAGGAGAGAGGGGAGCCTAGCAGCCTTATAAAGTGACAATCAAATTCCCGACTAAATCAAAGAGCTGCTTGAAATCAGCAGTTGACTGAGAGCGTGTATCTGAGGAGGGCTGGAAGAGAGTGTCCAGTGTCCTGCCATTCCCACACAAGAAGCTTCCTTTTCTGCAGAACAAGTGGCTGAAATAGTTTTCTCTTTTCTACGGCCAGTGCTGAATTTCACAACGGGCTGGTGATTCTGTAGAGGGGAGATTACCTGGTGTTCTGCATTTTCTGCATAGCCGTACCCGGGGCCCTCCAGGCTCCTGCTCTGTCGCAAGGGTATTCTGCAAGATGCTTTTGACGCAGTCTTTGTGCACTAGTGGTAGATTTCATCAGCTTTATTGGTTGCCTTTCGATTCTTCCGTCATGCTGCTACATGTTGTGCTCCCTGAAGGAGCTATTGCACAATAAAAGCAGGACAGGAAAACCCCCAGAACCTTTTGTGTATTTAAAATTATGGGATTTTAGCAGGACATTACAAGATATTCACTGACTGGAAATGCAGCTGTGTGAGTATGAATGCACCATAAAAAGGAGGGGGCCCAGGAGACATAATATGAGCCGAAGCATTTTCGTGTAAAGCTAATAGAATGCCTCTTTGTTGTTTTCATACTTCTTTTAATGCCCTTGTTGTCGTACTAATTGTAAGTGCATATCATTGGATGTAAACTAGTATTAGACAAATGTATTAGACAAGTACATATACATGGATGTAATCTAGGTACTAGAAACACGCTGGCTTACAAAGAGACACATCGCTGGAGCCCAGAAGTACATTTGATGGATCCTTTTCCTTGTCTCTCTCATTTTCTTCACACTCATATGCTAGGACCAAAGAGCTCAGAGCTACTAACTAGACCAGTTACTTTAGAAAGGATTTCCATTCTCTAAAACTCAGTGATCTTTAGATACATATATTAAGGATGTATAGATCTAGCTGGACCATTGTATTATTCAGGAACTGCTGAATTTGTGCTGCTCTCTGAGAAGTCCCATCATCCTAACATGCTCTGGGCAGTCTAAACGACAAGAGTTTGGACAGAACTAGAATAATCCTAATACTTCAAGACTTGTTGTGGCAGCAGCCCACAGTCACCCAGGAACCCAGCTGCAGCCGCCCTCCTGTGCAACAACCATTCTGCTAGCAGGACCCTCCTTCTTGGCATAGCATAATAGCTGAATCCAACAGGTGCTTTGGGCTTGGAAAAGATGCTCTCCGTGATGGCTAAACCTTGTGCACCAATGTCTGCGTGACACTTTGCACAATGTCAACTCTAAAATCTCCTGTGCAGACATTATATACATCAGTATCAATGGAAGCTATAAATCTAATTTTTAAGATTACTGAAACTTCTGTGCATCAGAGTCATCATTATGTAGCATGATTCCACAGTAATTTGTGTAAATTCTTACAGCTCCTTTTTTTGTAAGTCACGTTGAGACTTTTTTGTAAAAAAGAAGAAGAGTGACTAATAAGTGGAATAAATACTAATGACTAATCAATAATAATGCTGAAAAGACCAATTTTATTTAAAGCTATATACACTAATTAAAATTTTCATTTTAGTGTGAGTGACATGCAGTTAATGTTATTATTTTGCTCACGTAATAAATATAGCAGTGATGCTATTGATATTTTTGTAGATGTGGAATGTCTGTCAGAAGATCATAGCTTATAAAGGGGACTTATTTATTTAGTTATTAGCATAAATCTCTAAGCAGTGTACAATTTGAAAAACCACATATCATTCAAACGAAATCTAAAACCAATAAAATACACAAAAGCATATGCACACAAAAGCATATAAAATTGAGTAAGCCAGAAATTCAGAATGTGGGTGAAACACATTGAACAGCACAATTTATAATATCAGTGCCCTGAATGCATCTGGGCCATGGGATTGCCTTAGGGAGGACTATTGCAAAGGAGAGAGAATTTCAGTTCTCCTTCTGAAACCCACAACTGCAAACTGCTGCCTGATACACTGAAATTCAGTGGTGACACCCTGTGGGCAAAATGGGGATTGCAGCAGGAAGACATTGTTTCAGGTTTGTAATTACCGTATTTTTCACTCTATAAGACGCACCAGACCACAAGACGCACCTAGTTTTTGGAGGAGGAAAACATGAAAAAAAAAATCTGAATCTCAGGAGCCAGAACAGCAAGAGGGATCACTGTGCAGCCTGCATTCGCTCCATAAGGCGCACACACATGTCCCCTTACTTTTTAGGAGGGAAAAAGTGAGTCTTATAGAGCAAAAAATATGGTAACTAAGGACTGTTTCATGTGAGCTTTTTCATGCCTTGACTATTGGTTGGCATGTGGGAGGCATGTGCAAGCTTTCCCTGTAGGCAGCAAAAAACTGTGTTGCATGTCTTGTCCTCGACTTGTATTGATCCTTATGGATAGGTTATTGAGGTACGTTGATTATTTTGAACTTAGATGTTAAATGCACAGTTTCTCACATCATCTCCCCCTTCTGTTCCAAATAAAGATATAGATGAATGCTCCTTCGAAAGGACCTGCGACCATACCTGTATCAACTACCCTGGGAGTTTTGAATGCCTGTGTCATAAAGGCTACACATTATATGGAATGACACACTGCGGAGGTTTGGAGAGTTTGATTCATTTTTCATTCTTTGCTTAGTGACATCTCTCCATAAGGCTTTAGAATTGCAGAGTTAAGAGTTGACCGCTGGTCCTGTTAGCTAGGGATGATGGGAGTTGTAGTCTCAAAACATCTGGAGGGCCAAGTTTGGCTGTGCCTGATCCAGTTCTACTCCCTGCAATGCAGTACAGTCCTACCTTGGATTCCGAACGCCCTGGAACTCATATGTTTTGGCTCCTGAATGCCGCAAACCCACAAGTGATTGTTCTGGTTCTTTTGGAACCCAAACGTCCGATGGGGCTTCCACGGCTTCTGATTGGCTGCAGGAGCTTTCTCCTACATGTTGGGTGGCCATCTGCTATGGATGCTTTAGTTGAGATTCCTGAATTGCAGGGAGTTGGACTAGATGACCCCTTCCAACTCTACCATTCTGGGATTTTGTGGCCGAGAAACCATCTGGACCTGGCACCTGCCCATTCTTTATCCGCTTAACAATGCTTCTCATTTCTTCCACCTTCAGTGTCTCAGCAAGGTAATCTGCCTGATCTAAGGAGAGCAGGCCAAAACTAGGAAGAAAACCCATCATCTCTGGTGCCCAACAGGGCCTCCAGCTTTGATACAAAGCAGAATATAAGTTCTGGAACAGAGATTCATATCTGTGGGCATGGTGTAATTCTTGTCTTGATCACCCTTAATTATAGGGAAGTAGCTCCTAGTCTGTTGTTGACTTAGAGGGTAGGCCAACAGCAGGCTGGGCTTCTGTCCTCTTTCCCTTAGCACTGCTTTAAGCAGGCCAGGGTGAAGTCTGCTTTAGAGGCAAAGGGCAAATTCAAATCACACACAACTGAGCTCTGCATGCAGCTGTCATGGGCTGGCTGGATGCAGAGGGGTGGGAGGAGGCATCAGCTGGGGAATCCCCAGGGGAAGAAGGCTCAGAACCCAGGGACTGGTGGTGGGACGATGATGAGTGGTCAGAGGGAGCGGACTGGGAGGAAGAGGGGTCAGAAGCAGAAGAGGCAACAGGGTTTAGTGGGCAGGAAGAGTCTGTGGCAGAGAGTAGTGCAGAATCAGAGGCTGGAGAGGAGTGGGGCCAAAATAGGCAGAGATGGAGCAGGCTGCTGAAGAATCCAGGGAATCTCCTTGTCCTGCTGTGACCATCTCCCTTCTTTCCTGGTCTGAGGTATGAAGCGGGCAGAGCAGAGATAGACAAGGTGTCAGAGACTCAGGCTGGATCTAGACACATCAAAAAAGCGTTTCAGGAAAACGTGTTGTAAACCTCATAGTGGGAAATCACGTTGGCGAAAGATGGAACTCCACAGCGCCATCTGGTGTCACAGTGTAATAACACACACTCCAGATACGAACTTAATTCGTTCTGGGGGTCCTTGCGCAACCTGAAAAGTCTGCAACAAGAGGCGCTGCTTCTGCGCACGCATGTGGCACAATAGGGCGCTTCTGCACACGTGCAAAGTGCCCTGCAAAACCCAGAAGTATACACTTCTGGGTTTGCTGCGTTCACAACCCGAACGTTACGTTACCCAAAGGTAACGTAAACCGAGGTACCATTGTAAAACGCTTTTTCTTTACTAACATAGCTGAGTCCTCAGGTGGCTTGGGAAGGAGCCTCATTGGGGAAGACCTACTTGGGAAGAGTTGCTGTGCTGACTAGGCCTGAGCTGTTTTGTTTCTTTGAACAGAGAGTTAACTTCACTGACACCTTGTGAGTTATTGTTGCCCTGCTACCAGCACCTGCCCTCACGGCTCTTTGGACAATATTAAACTACAGTTTAAACCTTTAATGAAAGCTGTCTTCTACTAGCAGCCAGGGTTTAGAATACCTTTCTGACAGTAAGAGCTGTTTGACAGTAGGACGGATCCCCTCAGGAGGTGGTGGGCTCTCCTTGGAGGTTTTTAAGCAGAGGTTGAGTGGGCATCTGTCAGGGATGCTTTAGTTGAAATTCCTACATTGCAGGGGGTTGGACTAGATGACCCTGGGGGCTCCTTCCAACTGTACAGTTCTATGATACTGTGATTCCTTGCGTAAGCTGTTGCAGGTCAGTTTCTTGACTAGTCTTCATTTTCTTTCTACGCAATGTCACGGCCCCCCATTAAGGCCTTACCAGTCTCTCATTCTGTCAGCAGAAAAGCCACAGAACCCTCATTCAGTTCTACAAGCGTCCTTGCCATTTGTGAGGGAAAATGTGGGTCATTCAGCAGAGAAGTGTCCAGGTGTCAGGTTTTGAATTTTGCAAGGATTGAAAAATAGGCATGGCCCACAATTACTATTGCACCAACTCTGGAGTCCACAAAAAGAATGAACATGGAATCAGGAAAATAATAATCTAACTTAAAGCAGTTCTGGTGGACAGACAACAGGAAGGAATAGTCACACCTGATAGTATTTACTTACAGTGCAACACTAATTCATTTAAATGTACTTTCAGATATTGATGAATGCAGTATCAGCAATGGGAGCTGTGACTATGGATGCCTCAATACAATGGGAAGTTACGAATGTGTATGTCCACCGGGGAAGAAGCTACACTGGAATAAAAAGGATTGTATTGGTAGGTAACATTTTGGAACAGGGCGCCTTCCTCTTTTTTCACTTCTTTCACTGATGAGCAGCTTATTGATATATTAAATATATAAAATTGCATGTCAGAAAACTCCAAGAGCAACAGATGTAATGTCGCCCTGATTAGGAAACCCAGTCCTTGCAATTCTGCAATTTTAGATAACACAATTTGAGAAAGATATTTCTGAGGAGTCTATTACTTGTTTAAATAGTTAATTAACCCTTAGTGAGTTAGGGACTTCCCCTGCGTGTGAAGACAGGCTGTGGAGGGCAAGGCATGGCGCGTGGCCAGTGGCGTAGCGTGGGTTGTCAGCACCCGGGCCAAGGCAAGTAATTTGCGCCCCCTAACCCGTGGATTTTACCACTTGAGTGCGAGCGCGCCCCCCCAGATGTTGCGCCCGGTGCGGCCGGCCCCCCCTGCACCCCCCACGCTACGCCTTCCACAGCCCCTGGCAAGAGCCACCTCTCCTTGAACTTCTCTTTTTTTTTTTCCTCAGCTTGGTTTGCTTGACAGCATGGCCCAGCCTAGTTTGAGGGGAATCAAAAAAAGCTCAACAACTTTTTGCTCTCCCCGCACCCCCCCCCCCAGATTGTCCAGATTTTCACTTCTATTTTAGGGTTTCGTTTTCTTAATTTTGGTTTCAAAAAAATAGGGGTTGTTTTATATGTGGAAAAATATGGTAATTTTAGTTCTCCGTCTGTACAATATTCTCCAAGCCTAGACAGTTTTCTTTTTAGGCCTAACTGTGTAAAACAAGAACCATATTGTCTGTATATAAAAGAACAGAAGGTCTTAGGAGGTCCAGTTGTAGAGATTCAGCCTTAGAATTATAGCTGTGAGAAAAAGGTTGAAGCGCATGGGAATCAGAATGCATTTTTGTTTAACTCCTTCTTTTGTTGGAATTGTATTTGTCAAAAGAGCCTGAGAGTCCTACTCTGATTTTAGAAGTATTGCTAGAAAGCTCATGGAGCAGATGCAAAAGATGTTTATATTAGCCCACAAAAGCCACATAAAGATGTTTTAGGGTCCTTAATACTTTGTTGGGTAAGACTTGGTTTAGTAGCCATTTAAGAGTTTGTGTCAAACTTGAAACCAGTTGCAGAGTTGAAAAGGATAATGAAAACAATCACAATTTTAAGCAGCTTTAATACCCTGTATCAGTTTGTGTCTATTTAATTCCATTGCCTGGGGATACAGGTGACAGCTTCTGGTTGGTTCTCAAAAATGCATATCACCTTTTAAAATAATACACACGTCTTAAGATTTGAAATGGAAATGTGTTATACCATTTTGTATCCAGGGTTGATTGGCTTCAACATTAATTCTTGTATTTATGAGGTGGCTTTATAAAGGAGGAGATCATCCCTGCCCTCAAGCGAAGGCCTCAGGCTTCCATGCCCCCTCTGCTTATCCCTTCCTCTGCTTCCCACCCCAGTCTGAAAAATGAATGAGCTTAACTGGAGGATCCCGCAGACGTTATCTGAACCAGTGATTTCCTGTTTCTTCTTCCTCAGAGATGGTGAAATGCCAAATTCCGAATGGCAAGCCAGCTCCAAAGGCCCAGTTGGTCTGCAGCAAATTGGGAGGGATGGAAAGCTGTTTCTTATCATGTCCATCCAATACACTTTTTCTCCCAGGTTGGTATTGAAGAGCATATTCTTTTTCTTAAATTCCTTTCCTGGCTTTATTGAAGTCCAAAAATTGTAAAAAAAAAAATAATACGCTGAAGGAAGGTCTTTTTAGATTAGTATTTATTTGCATAGGAAAACAACAGATAAGTCCCACCCCACATAATTGATCACAAGGTGCTATTTGAATGGTAATGCCCATCAATCAATAGAGAAAAGTTCTGAGCAATGGACAAAAGTTTGGTCTTAACTCAGATGAATAAATGAAAGAAAGGCTTTCCACCATCTCAGTATATTTCGTGGTGTGTTCTTCTTTTCGTTTCCTCAGACACAGAGAATAGTTATTCAGTAAGCTGTGGAGTGCCAGGGCAGCATGGCAAGTCTCTTCAGAAACGCAATAGCACTCTTCCTAGCTGTGCAGGTAAGTGTTACTCCATAGAATCTGGTGATAGATGTACCGTATTTTTCGCCCTATAGGACGCACCGTCCCATAAGGCGCACCTAGTTTTTTTGGGGGGGAAATAAAGGGGAAAAAATTTATTTCCCCCCCAGGGGCTGGGGCAGGGGAAGCCCGAGCTTCCCCTGACCACAGCCCCCAGAACAGGCTGCTATCCGCAAGCCGCGGGAACCCAGTGCCGGGCTCCCGCGCCTTGCGGACAGCTGCGCCAAGCCTGGGCGCGCTGAGCTCAACGCACGCAGGCTTCAGCGTGCAGGCAACTCTCCGCAAGCTGCGGGAGCCTGCTTAGTGCGCCAGGGCTTCAGGATAAGAGGCAGCTCTGCGCAAGCCGGGGGAGCCCGGGGGGAACTCCCCCGGGCTCCCAAGGCTTGCGGATAGCTTCCTGAAGCCTGGAGAGCGAGAGCGGTCGGTGCGCACCGACCCCTCTCGCTCTCCAGGCTTCAGCGAAAGCCTGCATTCGCCCCATAGGATGCACACACATTTCCCCTTCATTTTTGGAGGGGGAAAAGTGTGTCCTATAGGGCGAAAAATACGGTAACTCGCAAACACCCATTGTCCTGATATGATCTTGTTTCTATCTTCTTCCATTATGTGTACAGTGGCACCTTGTGTTACAGACGCTTCAGGTTACATACGCTTCAGGTTACAGACTTCGCTAACCCAGAAATATTACCTTGGGTTAAGAGCTTTGCTTCAGGATGAGAACAGAAATCATGCAGCAGCGGCGCAGCGGCAGTGGGAGGCCCCATTAGCTAAAGTGGTGCTTCAGGTTAAGAACAGTTTCAGGTTAAGAACGGACCTCCGGAACGAATTAAGTTCTTAACCCGAGGTGCCACTGTAGCTGCTTTCTTGTATCTCATCATCATCCCACTCGTACTAACCATCCCATGGCGCTCAACCGCTGCCACAGTGTCCTTTCTTCTATCAGATCAAAATGAGCAGATAACAGCCAAGGTGGCCAGGTTCACAGCAGGGGCAATCAGAATAAGGTCCACTAACTGAAGGCTGATTCAGGACTTTAAATTGTGCTCTTATATCAAATTTCCTTTTCTGCGTATAGTGTAATGTTTTACTGTTGGTGTGGCCATTGGCTAATGCGAATAAAGTTTTATCTTATCTTATATATGCTTAACCTGAGGTACCACTGTAATTATACAGAAAGGACTGGAGCCACTGACTTGAAAAGTTGCTTAGCCTCCAGGACTCCCCTTCTGGCTCCCAGCACAACCTTTGACTCCAGCCCTCCTCACCCTTGCTGTCGACTTTGGCTGCATTTCCCCATGTGATCTGAGACAGAGGAGAAGGGCTCTTTATCACCATCTTCACCATCACGATTTTATTAGTTAAAACGATGCTGAAGGCAGCTTGCAGCATGGAAAGATTCACATAATTACAACGGTAGTCATAAGCTATAAATAGAACATCAAAAGGTGCACAAGCAAATTGGACAATTCCCACATAAATAATAGGATCCAAAAATAAAGATAACAAAAAATTAATAACAGCGACAAACACCACTAAGCAACGCCCCAGCCCAAGAGTCTGTTCAGCATCCTGATATTTTGTAGCTGGAGTCACGGCCCACCCAAGCCAGGTGGGAAAATTATTGTTATTATTTATTGAATTAATATACCACCCTATACCAGGAGGTCCCAGGGCAGTTCACAGAATAAAATCAAAATATAAAACCACAAAAAACAGCAAGCCAATAACCCCCCCCCCCAAAAAAAACCCCCACATTTTAAAAAGACATAAAAGGCCTGCAAGGCAGGAAACTGGTCTTCTAGGACTCACAGTCAAGGTTATTATTGTATTATTATTTATTTAGGTGTCTACCATCCTTCATTCGCAGATCTCAGGAAATTCCCAACATCAATTTACAATATAAAAAAGCACAACACAAAATACATAGTAAAAATAAGAACAACAACAACCAATAATCCCTCTTCCCCAGGTGTCGTTGCAGTCTTCCATATTGTGATTTATTCTGATATTTCAGAAGAGGTGGAGCATTTTTCAGCTGCTGGGCTTCTTTTAGAACCCTCTTCCATTTTCACATCCCCTGCATCTAATTGTACTCCAGCTAGGAATTATTCTTCTTTCAGAAAAGTAGTCTCTCTAACTCCATTTTCTGTGGTATGAAACCTGTGAAGTAATTCAAGACAGCTTATATCTTGTTTAATCTGCAAAAAACTAAATATCCAGCCTGTCTTCAGGTTATCTTAAAAATACAGCACGACTGAAAACCTTTAATTTTATTTCTCTAGACATATTAGTACCACCCATCAAGCAGAAAGCTCGTTTTAAAATCAAGGACGCAAAATGTCACTTAAGACCTCGCAGCAAAGAAAAAATTAAAGATGTTGGAAATCAGCAGGCTGTTATAGGTATGTGGGGTCCGTGAGCAGAAAATTCCATGCTGGTTTTTCTCTATTCGGCAAATAAATAAGAGGATGGGCAGTGATTTTTGAGTTACATTTGCAGCTCAGCTTTTCACCTTTTGGATGTGATTGGTGATTTACCATGATTTACTATGTCAAGTGCTTGTTTTGCTGGAGGGCCTTTCTAAAGAAATGTCATTGCTGGGGGAGGGAGCTGTAATTAGGCCTGAGCAATGGAGAAAGGGGGTGCGGGGAGTGCAGGACGCCCCAGGTGTCATCACGGGGGGGGGGGGGTGACAAAATGACAAAAATATGAGTTTTTAAAAATTAAAAATTGGGTTCACAAAACTTTTTAGTTCACCCAACAAACGTAACGAACCGCGGCTGGCGCTGGGCGCCACACTGCGGGGGCCGGCACTTACCGCAGGGCCTGCGGTGTGCCCGAGCCACATGTCTCTCCTGGGAGTGACGTGGTGGCTTCGGCGCCTGCAGGCTGGGTGCTGCATGAAACGGCAGCGTGGGGCTTGCTGCTGCCCACCGCCTCTCCCTCAGCCGCCCTACCGCTGAGGGGGAGGCGGTGGAGAGACTCCACGCAGTGCGCCACACCCCCGGGGTGGCTCGCCTCGCCTCCGGTTGCAGGACGCACACTCCACACCAGGCCCCCAAGTAGCTAGCTACACCGCTGGGGCAATGTATTGATACATCGTCCAAGACCAGTATTGCTGGGGCAGACTGCAATGGCAGCTTCACCTGGTGGGATATCACAAGTGAAACCAACGCCGCTCCTAAATCCAGGGTCTCTTTCGACATTGGGCCGCTGGAAGCAGAGAAGAAGAAGAAGAAGGAGAAGAGTTTGGATTTGATATCCCGCCTTTCACTCCCTTTAAGGAGTCTCAAAGCGGCTAACATTCTCCTTTCCCTTCCTCCCCCACAACAAACACTCTGTGAGGTGAGTGGGGCTGAGAGACTTCAGAGAAGTGTGACTGGCCCAAGGTCACCCAGCAGCTGCAGGTGGAGGAGCGGAGACGCGAACCCGGTTCCCCAGATTAGGAGACTACCGCTCTTAACCACTACACCACACTGGCTCCCAGAGGAGCTCAGGAACAGTGGCTCTGCAGAGGGAGGAGCAAGCTGTATTGCCAGGTTTAGTTCTATTTTAGTAGTAGGTGTAAAGCTGCTTTTGGGGCATTCACTGAATAAGTGGACGTTTCAGATACCTGAGGTTTTGATAATCAAGATTCTGCTGCACAGGTGTTACTGATGCAACTGCAGCCATGCTACCTTGCCCCTTGATTTCTTTTCCATGTTGCTTCTGTTACGCAAAGGAGGTCACTTCCCTTGTACAGACAACTGCCAGGTAACCTTTGTGAACCTCAAGTGCGATTCCTCTAAGAAGAAACGCCGAGGCCGGAAATCGCCGTCCAAGGAAGTGTCCCATATCACAGCTGAGTTTGAAATGGAGATGAAGTCAGAAGAAGTCTCAGGTTTGTGAAAGACCATCTCGCTTTAGCATATGTTGGACTTTTAAAAAATTGCCTGCTTCGTGCATTAGCAACAACAAAAAATCACTTCTGTGGCAGATTCACTCTAAATATGCAATGTTATTATGATGATTATGACTTATTTATAATATACTGTGTGACATGCTTTTTTTTTTTTTTTTACAAACATTTTGCACCCTCTGTGGGGTCTCTTACTAGTAAAGGATGAACTATCCTGGTTCTAGGGTGGAGATTTGCCCCAAGCTGCAACGTTATTCCCCTTTTCATTTTCCCTTAATCTTGGATGGCAACCTTTGACTTCTATGGAATAAAGGGGTCTGCTGTTGGACATGGGTGAGAGAGCAGGACTAAACCTGGTCCTTGCCCCCTAGTGAACCCCCCCCCCCCCCCACGGGGAATAAAGCCTCCTTCTAAATATATAATAGTTCCATCCTTGCTCCTTGGTCACACTAGATGGTCTTTTCTGTGGCAAGATTTACATACCCTAAATCATGGGTAGGCAAACTAAGGTCCACGGGCTGGATCCGGCCTGCGGACGGTCCGGAAATCGCTGAGTGGATCGCCAGCGCACACATTCTTTCCCTCCCTCTCCCTCAGTGCGGCACCACCGCCTCCCTCCCTCCTCCTGGCTTCTCCCCGCCCTGCCTAGAGGAGGAAGGGGGCTGGGCTTTGTTGGTGCCAGAAGCAGCAGCGCTCGAGCGGCCGCCATTTTAAGCAGCCCCTCTCTGGAGCCCTTTCACACGCTGCTCATCGTCCTGCCACCAGCCCCTGCCGCCTGCAAGACAGGTAAGCGGCCACCAGGGCTTGTGGTGCTCTTGCATCATTTCCCCCCTCCCCCAAATATAGTTCTCCCCCCCCCCCCAAGGTCTGAGGGACAGTGGAAAAAGTTTGCCAACCTCTGATATGATTGCTGCTTTATGATTGCTGCTGCGGTTGTAACTTATTGATGCTTCAGTGACAGATTCTTTATTTAAACTATTAGCCACTCTTAAATCTTACCTCTCAGAGCAGCATTCAGCATAAGATATTAGAAAAATGAATGCAATAACACAGCAATAAATTGTCCTGGGTGATTAATAGTCCAATAATAAATAAGTATAAACGGGCAAAGCACCAGCTTTAAATCCTAGGCATTTTTAAAATTAAAGAGCACCAAAGGGAGGCTAAAAGACAGTGCTAGGCTAGCCTCTTTAAGAAGGAAGTTCCACAAACCAGGCGTCAGAGTTGAAAAGGCCCCATCTCTTGTCACACACACACACCTCTTATTTCAGGTCAGCATAGTTAGCAGGGCCTGTGATGTCATTGAAGGAAAAGGTATAAGAAATCATTTTGTCTCATCATCTGACAGTTGAGCCTGATTCACACACGGAGCCTCCCACAGAACTTGTCACATAATATAACAGGATGGACAAAACTCAGCCTTGTCAGACATTTCTGGGAGTGGTTCCCCTTATGACGTTTCTGTATCAGGATAATTCAACCATTGCTGCTGCAGAGACATCTAACATACTTTACTTATTGTGTCTGTTTATTTCTCCCAAGTCATACTAGGGTGTCTGTTCTAAATCTGGATTTGGTTTCCTTACTGTTTCTCCACTTAGACACCTGCAATGTCGACTGTTTGAGGAAAAGGATGGAGCAGAAGCTACAGTCGGCAATCAAAACCTTGAGGAAATCTATTAACAAACAGCAATTTTACATTCAGTTTTCGGGGACAGAGTATGAAGTGGCTCAGAGAGCAGCTAAAGTCGTTGCTGAAGGACATGGCGCCTGCAGTACAGGACAAGTGCAGCAGGACGGGAAATGCGGTAAGACCCAAGAAAAATGCTACAAGCCCAAGCGCAGAAACGTACTCTGTTACAACCTTCGAAGGTATGGAGGCTGAAAGCTAGGAGAAAAGAAAGCCTTGTATAGGAGTCCAAACTCTGGACTAGCAGGCAGAACAGTATAGAGGGCTGGAGAGGCTTTGCTTTTTACCAGGAAGGAGCACATTGCAAACTCATTATTGAAATGCTTCACCTGCCATATTGCAATTTAAGAAAGAAGGTTCAGAGCTTACTTGTGATGTTAGTAGTGATGCTTTGTGACTGTACAACATCTGAGAGTTTGGTCTAGAGATTGCAGTGTCTTGTTGGCCTTCCTAGTAGTGCTGTGAAGACAAATCATAATCATAATACTAGAATAAAGGTACTTAATATAGATTCCATTTTTATTTTCCCAGTTACCTGCAGCACAGGCACCTATTATAGTGGAGAACATAACCAGTGCATTCCTTGCTCACCAGGAACATATCAAGACACAGAAGGTCAACTTTCCTGTGAACCTTGCCCAAGCAATGATGGACAGGGCGTAGCAGGTGCACGGAATGTGTCAGAATGTGGAGGCAAGTTTTCTTTGATTCTCCATGTTGCATGCAGGAGTTGGGTATCAAGGCTGAGAAGAGGGAGAGAAGGAAATCTGTGGTGCGCCCCATTGTCAGCGTTCCATTTCAGCTTGTCTGCTTCAGGTAGACAGTAGCAGGTCAGAAGATTCTGGGATGTGTTCTCGGGTAGCCTTGCTAACCTAGTTCTCATTTCACTGGTGTGGCAAAGCTGTGTCTGAGCTGCATCACTTTAGGCTACTCCATACAAACAAACTCTTTCCATGTAGAAAACAACCTGATGTTCAGAATCAGTGTGGGAAAAGCCTGGGACTTCCCAGAAACTTATCTCATAATCAAGAATATGATGACATCAAAAGGCTCCCATGGTGAGAAACAATTAAGCATGTGCAAAACTGTCGCAATGAAATCAATGGCTCCCTCAGCTGCAATGATATGCACATTTACCTAGGAATGAGTCCCATTGGATTCAATGGGGCTCACTTTTGAGCATGTCTGGGGAATCTTTGACTTTCTAGGTGCTGTTGGAGCACAATTTCCATCATCTTTGACCACTAGCTGTGCTGGCCAAGGTTGATGGAACTAGAGTCCAACAACATCTGGAGGGCCAAACCTTCCTCAGCCTTCTTTAAAGGATATGTGCACAGAGTCAGGCTGAAAAGAGCTTGACCTTGTTTAGATCATTCCTGTTTCAATAGCTGCAGAGTCCACACACTCACAGACTGATGACCAAAGGGACTGCTCACTTAATAGATTTAAGTAAGCAGAGAGTGACTGGCGCTGCTGATCTCTCATCTGAGAGCTTCGACTAGTCCCTTAATCCCAAAGGACCACTTCCAGTTTACACCAAAGAAAGAGCAGGCAAAACTTTCATTTCTAAATGTTTCTGATAAAAAAATATTTTTGCATTTCCGTAGAGAGGTAATAACACAGTAGAACTTCTCAATTTCTAGGGCAGTGTTCTCCTGGATATTTTTCTTCTGATGGCTTTAAACCTTGTAGACTATGTCCCCTGGGCACATATCAGTCTGAACCAGGAAGGACCCTCTGTTTCTCATGTGGCGGGGGACTGGTGACAAAATACGAAGGCGCAATGTCGTTTCAGGACTGTGAAACAAAAGGTATGTTTTAAAGTTGACATAGGCAGCTGGGTTTCTGGGAGCTCAGTCTGTCCCTCTTGAGCTTTTCATTCTAAATATAGCCATTTCCCCGGCCTTTATCTTCCATTCATGCCAAGGATTTGGTCAAAATGCTTTTTAGACCCTCTTTCCCATTGTACACACAAACAGATGTTATTTGAGGGTTTTGCCCTAATGCCACCTAGCATTTTTCTTTCACACTACCATTTTTAATTTATTTCCTCCAACTAATCCCTCTCTAAATCTAACATATTAAAGTACATATAAAATATTACTCCTGTCACACACACACACACTCTCTCTCTCTATATATATATAATATTTATTATTTTTAAAAATCCTCTGTGTAACCTTTTGTGGTGAATGAAACTGCTACCATTATCACTTACCTTTCGCAGCCACCAATCATTCCTGGTAAAATCTCTGTTTTCTCTGTAACAGCCAGGTTAACCTGTAGGCATAAGACAAGATTTTATTTTCAAGTTGAAGGAAACTTATTTACAACAACAAATTAGCAGACTGGATATTAAAACTCAGTATGTTGGATAGTAAACAGGCATTGTTCAGTGCTTGCTTACAAGTTATTATATCTTTGAGGCAGTATCTACCCGCCTATACTAGTTTACTTCCCTAAACAATACTGTTATTGGGTTGCCCTTATCTTAACTCCTCCACAGCAACTCTATAAAAGCAGCATCCAAAAAAAAATGGGTCAACAGAAGTAAGAAGACTAAAACTTTTAGTTCAGATGGATTCATAAGAAATGCAAGGAGTTTGTAAAAAACGGCTCCTGCAGTACCACTTGCCTTGTGTCCAGGTGTCATTTTGGTTTGTTCCTCCATGCACTCACTGCCAGCAGCTAACCAGGAAACTCTTCTTGCAAATGATGCTGTGACTTAAGGTGCTGCATGGCAGGCAGGGAGAACTCAGATGGTTCTGCTGTTTTTGACAAGACCCCTCTGCTCCTTATATGCAGCATGTAGCCGTACCCTGACATGTCTACTGCACCATCCATTCTTTGTGTCTTCACCTGTAATATATTGAAAAAATGTAACATGCCTTTATACTACACAGTTCATTGTTCTCCTGGCCACTACTACAACTCTACAACCCACAGATGTATCAGATGCCCTGTTGGAACTTATCAGCCTGAATTTGGTCAGAACTACTGCATCACCTGCCCTGGAAATACTAGCACTGATTTTGATGGCTCTACTAATGTTACACACTGCAAAAGTAAGTCATGTTTCCTTGTGAACAGCTGCAGTCTATAAACTGACAGTGCTTAAGCCTGGTCATATAGTCATAGTCTGTCTGGAAGATTTTGATTTTTGATTATTTTTTTTACAGTGTGGTGACACACTAATCACACATAATTTAGGAAACCTGAAAGTCTGCTTTTTTGGAACTGCCCCTACATGACAGGGGCAAAACACAGAATTTAAACAGATCACTAGTTTCAACCAATCTACATATCTGGTCAGAAATTAGCTTTATTGGAAGGCACTGAGGAATGGCCTCCAACCCCTTCAGAGTAGACTGCTGGCACCTCTCAAGGCGGCTTCGCCTCACAAATCCCCCTTGCTGCCCCTTGATGGCAGTCTGAAGGACCCAATTTAGCCTGATGGATGCCACTTGTGGACCCCTGGTCTGAAGCCTGGAGTGTTTAAAACTGAAACATTGCAGTCCTCTTTGTGCATACGTGTGGATTACCTGTCTATATATCTATATCTGGACACAAAAAGATAAAGGCTTTCAGAAGATATCATAGGCAGATTTGTACTTTTGAGATCCAGATCACCAAGTCACTCAGATAAGTTGCTGTAGTAGTAGTTGTTGTTGATAATCATTTATGAGGCACTTCTTGATATGCAAAATGAGTTACAATCTTCGTCCTTTTCATTCTCAGAGCAAGCTTATGAGATAGGTCATAAAAATTCCCATTTTAGAAATAGGGCGTTGAAAAATTATTTAGGCAGCTCACAGAGTCCATAGCTCAGTTTCTTCTCATTCCTTCCCCTGTAGATCGACAGTGTGGTGGAGAACTCGGAGACTACACTGGCTACATTGAGTCTCCCAACTACCCTGGAGATTACCCAGCAAATGTTGAATGTATTTGGAATATAAGCCCACCCCCAAAGAGGCGGATTCTCATAGTGGTCCCTGAGATATTTCTTCCTATTGAAGACGAGTGTGGTGATGTTTTAGTAATGAGGAAAAGTGGTAAGTTGTTCTGCTGTCCGAGAAAAGGCATTAAAACACGTACAGCCATACCTTGGTTTTTGAATAGCTTAGTTCTCAAATGTTTTGGCTCCCAAACACCTCAAACTCGGAAGTGAGTGTTCCGGTTTGTGAACTATTTTTGGAAGCCAAACGTCCAGCGGGGGCTTCCACGGCTTCCAATTGGCTTCAGGAGCTTCCTGCAGCCAATCAGAAGCCACGCTTTGGTTTCCGAACGTTTTGGAAGTTGAACGGACTTCCGGAACAGATTCCATTCGACTTCTGAGGTACGACTCTAATGAGAATGTACATTCATAACTAAGCCAGAAGTGAACTGAACCTATTTCAGTGCTACATGGTGGCTGCTTGCAACTTGGTTGCACTGACTACATGGGGAGCTGGCGCTAATATTTGCTATTTAAACTCAGTAAATTCTGCAGACAGGAAATTGGAGTGTGCAGTCGAGAATGTTATTTAAACGACATACTCTTACACAGTTATATTTTAAAATGGCAGCTGCTCCTGATTTCTATTCCAACTGAGCGTTCCCTGGAACTGTTTCTTGCCACATTACCTCCATGAGAACTTTTCAGATTGAACTGCCGGTTACAAATTTCCCTGCTAATTCATAGCATTCAGCCATGCACTAAGAATAGCATTACCATTGCCCAACCCCAGCTCCAAATGAATCCCTAAAGAGGTGCATGCAACAGGAGACTGTTCTGATTCATGATTGGTGTCATTTGGTCTTATGTGTACCAGCGCCTTTGGCCTGCCATCAGTTCTACAGCCTTTATCAGCTTCAGGGCTGTGGGTTAGACAGCTAATCTCTAATTGGGGAAGGGTCTCAGCTCAGTGACAGTGAACATGTCTGTATGCAGAAAGTCCAGGGTTCAGTCTCCAACACATCCAGCCAAAGCAATCTCAAGGAGGAGAGCTGGGAGAGACCTCGGAGATGCTACCAGTTGGAGCTAATGGTACTGGTGGAAAGACCCAAAGGTCTCCAACGGTACAAGGCAGATTCACGTGTTCCTCTACTGATAATTGTACCGTTTGGAATGCCTGGTGTTTAACCCTTTCCCAAAAAATCTGCTATATGTTTGTTTTTCTTTTGCAGCTTCACCCACATCTATTACTACATATGAAACTTGCCAGACCTATGAAAGACCGATAGCATTCACTTCCAGGTCACGAAAGTTATGGATTCAGTTCAAATCAAATGAAGGAAACAGTGGCAAAGGATTCCAAGTCCCCTATGTAACATATGATGGTGAGGCTCTGCCCTTTCTCATCTCTGCAATACATGCAGGAAAGTAGTACAGAGGATAAAAATTAATCTCATATTTTGGGGGGCTTTCCTCTGCTGTTTAAACATATTGCTGGCCAAACATTTTTTTCCTTTCTGCTTTGTTCCAGTATTTTTCAGCAATTGTATTTATTTTTATTTATTAGTTTGTTTTTATTATAGTTACCGGTAATTATCTTCCATGCTGCTATATACATAATTATTTAATAAAGGTATAGGTATATCTTCTTCTAACAACTGAAAACCTTTCAGCTACTTTTGCTTTGGTTAAGTTGTTACTGTGTGAATTGATTGGATTCAATGGTTTTAATAGTGAAGTCATAAATTCTAATAGCAAGCTAATGAAATTCAACACATTGGCTCAATTTACATAGAAATGTGCCCCCCCCTTTTTATATATATATATATATATATACAAAACGTTGGGTGGAAACTTGAGAATACCTTTCTGGTGGTTTCTCCCAGGGTTAAGAACTCCTTGCCAAAGAAGACCCAACTAGACTCATCACTTTTTTATAGCACACAAATACATTTTCAGTTAGACATGCCTTTGGCCCATAAGCTGATTTGTAAATATGTAATAATTGTTGTTGTTTATTGATGTTTTACCTGTCTTTGTTTTTTTAAACGTTGTATTGTATTGTACTTTAGAATCATAGAATTGTAGTGTTGGAAGGGATCACAAGGGCCATCTAGTCCCACCCCCTGCAGTGTAGGAATCTTTTTCTCAACATGGCGCTCAAACCCACAATCCTGTAGTTAACAGTCTCTTGCTGACTGAACTATCCCAGCCACTTAAATTGTAGTTAGCCACCTTGAACAGCATTTGGTGGGAAGGCAGAATATAAAATTAACAAATAATAAATAAATGATCTGGATAAATCTCATTGGTCCTTTTTTTCATATAACACCAAACCACTGTTTATTATTATAGGATTGAGTTTCAGGTTCATGTACTCCTCTTTCTCCTTTGGCACAGCTACAAAGATGAGACTGAAAGCTAATCAGAGTTTCCCATTATGTTTGAAGTAGGAGAATTCTGATTAAACTATGGTTTGTTAACAAGCCCGATCAAAAACAATGGTTCAATCCTGGCTTTGTTGAACAAGCCCAACTTTACCTGGTTTCCCTGATTTGGACATGATGAGGAAAGTGGAAGCATTCGACCTCTTCCTTGTGACTGTGACAGAACTGGTTTGCAAAATATGCTTCGATATAAACTTCATTTAAACATAACACTAACCACATTTAATCCCAAAAAAGGAAAACAGAGAAGCTTGCACAAAAGAGGAGATTTTGACCTAGAACTTTGATTTTCTGAGTTGACCCACAACCTTGCATACACGTTTTCTCTCTTCCCCCAACCTCCTTATGTTCTCATTGAACTGGACAGTTATGTATATAAAACGGTTGGCCTATTATTTCCCTTACCAACCAGCTAATATGCTTTGCCTCGTGTCCAACGTGTTTAGGTTGAGTTGAACCAAATAAGGAGGCTTGATCAGGAGACACAATTTAGTTCAGGATAATAAAGTCGTCTGATTGGTATATAAAACCTTCTGTGAACTTGAGCTGAGCGCTGCTCACTAGTCCCTGGACCCTAGAGACTTTCTGTCAGGTTATCTGGTAGTAAAAAGTTGCTAACTTGTTCTTCTTGCTGCTTGCTTTTCAGAGGATTATCAACAGTTAATTGAAGACATTGTTAGAGATGGACGTCTATATGCATCAGAAAATCATCAAGAAATTTTAAAAGTTAGTAACCTTTTCTTCAAATTGCAATGTCCAAGCTGCTATTTTTCTTTCATTGTTTAGTTCTAACGCTGTGCATAAGTGATTGCAGTACTCCTAAAAAGCAGAATCTTGAAGCCAGAAGCAATTTCTAAAGGGGAAGTACAAAATGGAAATGTGCTCAGCAGAGGGCGCCATGCAAAATATACATTCGCTTTCTCTTTCTTTTTCTCTGTCCCCGCTTGCTATCTCTTTCTGTTGTCTCCCACAGGACAAGAAACTGATCAAAGCGCTTTTTGATGTATTGGCACATCCGCAAAACTATTTCAAGTACACAGCGCAAGAATCAAAGGAGATGTTTCCAAGATCATTTATAAAGCTACTGAGATCAAAAGTTTCCAGATTTCTACGACCATACAAATAGATTCCTAGTGCTTTTCAAAAGAAAAAAAATGTTCTGTTGCGTTCCTGTCAAATATTGTATTGTCTTCAACAGTAGGAACATTTTTGCTATTTTGAAGACTCATTGGCAGTCTTTATCTTAAATTGTATATTGAAGAATAACTATAATGTTTTATAATCTCCAATATTTTGAATGGGATTTTTTTTTTACTTCAAAGAAGAAATCATTTTGGATTCCAGAATGCACCCGGTTGAAGATCCAAATTTATTCCTGCACTAGTTTATTCTTGAAAAGCATTTGTTTTAGAGAACGTATCTCTACACCTTTTCTAGAAGAGAAAAATGATTTCTTCTGAGCAAGGAAGGAACCTGGTCAAAGAAACTACCTGCAAAGAAGAGTTACGATATAAAGGAGTGTGTAGTATAAACTAATACTTGGATTTTGAATTGCACTTGAACTTTATATGTAAGATTTTATGGGGGAAATCTAAATTTCATTGTTTCCCATTGGTGGTTGTGGAGACTTTGTTCTAGGTATAAACCAAAAAATACAAAGAAGGGTAGGGATAAAATTGGTGAGTTTATTATTCTAATATTTTGTTGGCCCTGTCACAATATTTCAAAAGCCTACTAGTGTCTAATCCTGCAGATACAATTATGGAATTGTAGATAATTTGGTTTCACCAATGTTTTTTCAATAGGATGGAAGAGACTCGGGGGGGGGGGGGATAGCCAGTTTTCTTGCCCTTAATCTAAATAGGTACACTACTTCTGTCTGAGGGTACTTTAGGTTTGCTATCTGAAGGTCATGTAAATACCGTTCACATTATAAAATTGTATCCAGCTAAGTCATACTCTCAATTAACCCATTGAAAATAATGACTCTGACTAACTCAAAACCATTCCTTTCAGTGGATATAGTCTGAGCTTGACAACCCAGTCTCTCCCCACCCCCACCATGGGTCACAATCCAGTGATGATCTTGTTCATGGTGGCAGCCCTGGCGGTGAGGAAGGCTGTGGGAAAGGGATCTCTGCCAGTGGAACTTTCACCTTCCACGCTCAGCAGTGATTCAGTTGCAGGATTGGGGCCAGGTTACCAGATTGTGGCTTTGCTGTTGATCCACAGTACGTTTCCCAAATTTGGAGTAATCTTGACATCATATGATAAGAGACTTTGATGTAGTCAGAGCAGAAAATGCTGGTTTGGGGGTGAACCTCTAAAATAGGTAGAAGTTGTTACTTTGTTGTTTCCGATATGCTGAATCCATCGATTGCTGGCTCATAAACCTTGGCTCAAAAACCTACTTGCAACCTCATTTTTCATCACCCAAATGGCAATGTTTAAAGGATAGAAACAATCCTCTTGCATCACTTTGTCCCCCGCCCCCAATTCTTGCCGTGTTGTGCCTACCACCTGTCAGATTATTGAAAGAGTTGTGGTCAGTGGGGAAGGACTGTGCCATAGTCTCCCAGCAACAGCATCACGACAGTGGAGTGGCAAAGCAGTGGGCCATTGGTGCTGTGCAGGACCATTCCGTTGGCTCCATTGGTCCACAAGCGCGGCACTGACTCTTAACTCTTCCCACCAGCCCCCTTTGGTTGAGAGGTTTCTGCCTGTCTCCCAGTGGGCAGCCTGTGCTTGCTCGGTGTTATACACAGCTGTTTGCCACAACTTGTGCAGAAATGGCATTGAGTAGGATCAAAGCATAATGGGCGGGGTGGAGGCATGCCTGTCCTCAGCCTGAGCTTGGCAGGGCCTGTTGCCTCTCATCCCAGGTTGTCAGCGGGACCCAGTTCTGCTGGTCAGCTCCCATGGCGTTCCCCAACCAAGCAAGCTGGGGTGGTGAGTCGGGCTTAAGATCGGAAGTCTTCAGGGCTAACAGATCCCCACCCAGTGCCACGTCAACTGCACTTGCCTCGGGAGTCAATAGAAAGCTGTGTCCTGGCTTTACCAACACGAGTCCCGAGTGTTGCATACCCGCTCTGCTTGGCCTCGGACGCTTCCACAGTGCATCTGCCATGTGACTGGGTCCAACTTACTGTCTTAAGGACATTGTCTTTGCGTTTTTTCTTTTCTTTTGATTCAATATATTGCCTCAGTTTTGAGAGTGTGGTTTTTCATGTGTTCACCTTCCTCTGTCCTGGTTGGTGTGCAGTTTGTGTGTGTCTATGTCTGTGTCCTGAGTTTTCCTGATCAGGGACGCGGGTGGCACTGTGGGTTAAACCACAGAGCCTAGAACTAGCTAATCAGAAGGTTGGCGGTTCAAATCCCCGCGACAGGGTGAGCTCCCATTGCTCAGTCCCTGCTCCTGCCAACCTAGCAGTTCGAAAGCATGTCAAAGTGCAAGTAGATAAATAAGTACCACTCCGGTGGGAAGGTAAATGGCGTTTCCGTGCGCTGCTCTGGTTCGCCAGAAGCGGCTTAGTCATGCTGGCCACATGACCTGGAAGCTGTACACCGGCTCCTTCAGCCAATAAAGCGAGATGAGTGCCACAACCCCAGAGTCGGTCACGACTGGACCTAATGGTTAGGGGCCTTTTTACCTTTACCTTTTATTCTCCTTAGAGTCACAGCTACTTACTTAGTGCTCAAATCTACTTCCCTCTTCTATGGGCTGGATTAGGAAAGGTTGCAGACCTCCAGAGGCTACTTCCCTTGTTCAAATGTTGTTGTGGAATAGTTTAAACGCTTGATGCCTGTTGCTGTCTAATTTTCCATATTTCTGATTCTCCACCTCCCACAGCAAAGGTTTTGAATGGCTTAATGAGCATTTCTGTTCAGGGTGCATGACAAAGATGACCAGAGGCAGGGTTTGTTTTGGTTATGGCATCTCCACATTGGAATGCTTGCATGCTCCCAGACTGATTTTTTATTTTATTTTTTGGTGTTGGAGAAAGTTTGTGGGGTTTTTTAATTTGCCGGAGTATTTCATCGTGCTGTTTTAACTGCTATTTTCTGGTTCTGCCCACTTTTATTGCTGGTTGCTGCTGTTCATGTGTTTATCTTGTTTTACTATTGAACTTTTTGTTGTATAGATTTATTTTCTTGATTGACCCCCCCCCCCAAGAGACCTCTGCTGAAGGCGGCTTATACATTTCCTAAATAAACAGAAACAAACAAGTAATCCTTCTTTCAACACTTATTCTGTATCTGAAGTCTTCATCCGTGCACTTGGCAGTCTGAAACAGGCGGCGAGCTTGTGTATGCCTCCCAGATACACATAAATATTGGAAAGTTATCTGGGTAAACTACCTCTCCCCTTATATGATATAGCTGCTAGCCTGTTGTGAATGATACAATTTCTTCTCCTTTATGTTCAACATTGTACCGGAGTCTGTAATATATTGCTTTTGAAAGATTGCTTAAAAAGAAAAGAGATGGGCAAACGTCATTGTGTCTCAGGCCTGTGCCTGGAAGCAAATACAGTCAAGGAACAATACATAACAACTGAAAGATTATTGCCCAAAGGCTGTAAGGCAGCACTTAATACATTTGTAGTCAGGGCATCAAAAGTATATAGAATCAACACAAAGAAATAAACCTTTACTTCTACCAGTTTTCAATGTATACTTCTCTCATGTCTTGAATAACGTCAAAGGAATAGTTGTTTCTTGTCTAAGAACATTAAGTTTCAAATAGTAGTGGGAAGACCATAGATTACCTGTCAGTTTGGGGGCTTTGAAAATACCTTTAGAGTTTAATTTAATTGTTGCAGTCCTTGTTGCTTACATGTGTTTCCAGTTGGCTTCTTTTATATACATAGCCTTAGTCCTCAGCTCTGTTGAACTGATGTCTCACAATGTTTTTGCGTCTTTCTTTTTTCCTTTTCGGATGCAAATGAAATGGCCAAGTCTTTGGCCCAATCCATCCATTCCCCTGGCACACTGGAGGGAGCAGGCTGCTGGGTGCAAATGACAGCATGTCTGGAGCCACCCTTCCTCCACCTTCCTCTGCCTCTCCTCCCGGACAGCCTCAGCATCCTCCTTTTTACATGATGAATATAGCTCCCTACCTTTGCTTCACTTCCACCAACCTGCCATTTTGCGGGGGAAACCTGAGTGCCACAATTCCCTAATCTCTATCCCATCCCTCTGGTTACCAAGACAGCTCAATAGTTTTGGAAAGGAAATGTGCAATAAATAATTTTTTAAAAAAATGCTATCACAAATTTACCAATTTAGACAGCCTGTTGCCATTTGCGTTTTCGAAAACAACAACAAACCCAGACAGTGAAGTAGCATATCAGCTCAGGGGTCCATCATAACAAAACAGTTTAACAGAGTTTTGATTTGATTTTTTAAACGTTCCATTGATTCACCACCTGTTCTTTAATAATGAATTCATAAAATTTAATTAAATGGGTACACTATAAAGCTTTAATACAGGTGCCTTTTGGAGATGCTGATCTACATGTGAGAGATTACCATTAAATACACCACAGAAACCAGCAGTTCCTCGTTACAAGGGAAAGCCATCTGACTCTTTTATAATTCTCAGGCTCACTGATTAAAATTTGCCCTCATGAATGAAAATCCATGCCAGTAACAGTGTATGAACCAGGACATTGCCTTGGCATATAATGGTACTGTTCACACAGCTGTTAATAATAGTAAAAATAATAATTAATAATTCTTTTTTTTTTTTTTTTTTGCATTTTAAAATTTTATTGAGTTCGATTAAATATACATTATATACATTATATTCGAATTTCGACATTTCTTATCATTTTGGGCTTCCTTCAGCGATGTTGACATTCATTCGTGTTTGAGTCTTAGAATCACATCCCCTCCTTTCATATTGCCATTCGTACCTCCTTTTTTACATTGTTTCAATTAGACAATACTTGTTAGCTCTTTACAAAGCCTCTTTAAATGCCACTAACGTTGTATTTACAAAACATTTGTTCTCCAGATAACCCACGAATTTCCCCCAGTCTTCAATAAAGTTTTGATCTTTTAAGTATCTTATTTTCCCTGTCAGTTTGTCCAGCTCGGCGTATTCTGTTAATTTTGCTCTCCACTCTGCGACCATTGGGATTTCTTCCTGCTTCCATCTCTGAGCTAACACAATTCTGGCTGCCGTGACCGCGTACTGGAAGAGTTTGTAATCCTTTCTCCTAATATCCTTTCCCATAATGCAAAGTAAGAAAGCTTCTGGTTTTTTGACAAAAGTATAGCCTAACATCTTTTTCAGTTCATTGTATACTTCCTCCCAGAAGCTTTTAACTTTCTTACATTCCCACCATAGATGGTAAAATGTCCCTTCCTTTTGTTTGCATTTCCAACATTTGTTGTCTACCTTGTACATCTTGGCCAATTTCACGGGTGTCATATACCACCTGTATTGCATTTTCATCACATTTTCCCTGAGTAACATACAGGCCGTAAATTTTATATTCACTCTCCAAAGCTTTTCCCAGTCTTCCATTAGAATATTATACCCGAAATCCCTCGCCCACTGTACCATCACTGACTTCACCTCCTCCTCCTTCATGTGCCACTCCAAAAGTATTTTATACATTTTAGAGAGGTTTTTATGTTCACTGTTTATTATCTCTTTTTGAAATATTGATTCTTTTTCCTCATAGCCCCTTTCCTTCACCTCTGCTTTAAACATCTCATTTATCTGGAAGTAGTGGAGCCACCCCTGTGTGAGCGTTTTAACCTGGTCGTATGGTTTAACTTTCCACTTCCCTCCTTCATTTATGACCATTTCTCCATACATCCCCCTCTTTTCTTCCATATTAACTTTCTTAACGCAATAATAATTAATAATTCATTTGTTAGCTATCTGCACAAGCATCTCAAGGCAGCGTACAATTAAAAATAGTAAAATAATAACAATGCAGGTGTATTTTTTTAAAAAATACAACATAGACAGCTGTGCCCTCCCCACCCAGCTAGAAGAACCTCTCGGATGTTAGGATGCAGAAAGAAGTTTCTGGTTCACACCTTCACCCTCTTATGTTATTTTCGCAAAAGTTCTTGCTCGATATAACTTTGTTGTTATCACAAATACATGCAGCCCTGGAAATAGTTATATTGGATAAATGAAATAGCGGCTGGTCACACACACGCACACACAATGCATCTTTACAAATTACAACTTGCAGATAAAATTCATAGCTTATATCTAAATTGAAAATATACCTGGATCTTATTTAATGAGCAAGCTCTTGCTGTGTTTATGGTTTCACTGATTTGTAGAGAACAATTAGAAATTAATTTGTGGAGACCTCATAAAAAGCCCTAACAAGTTGGCTGCTAAATTTGAAAATATTGGATTACAATGCAGCTATGCTAAGCACTTGAAAGTCCCATTGTTTATTGTGGATTAGGCACATATGTAGCTCTCACATTTAAAACAATAGGACAAAACATTTATTTTTGCTTGAATCTTGCCCATTTTTTAAAAAAGAAACCTGTAGCGCTTAATTTTTCAGCTTCGCCTTCCCTCCACTCTGCACTTATTGCTATCTTTTAAAAATATTGTTGTTATTATTTATTAAATTTGTATACCCCCTTCAGCCAATGATAACAGGGCAGTTCATAACACAAAAATACAAAATAAGAACACAAAATACATAAACCAAAAGCAGAAGCAAACCAATAACCCCCTTCCCACAAACACATTTCAAAGACCATAGATTGTTAATGAGTCCAAGGCCACATTACAGAGAAATGTTTTTATCTGGCTCCTAAAATTATGTAGCGAAGGCGCCAGGCAAGCCTCCCTGGGGAGAGCATCTCACAGACGGGGAGTCACTGCAGAAAAGGCCCATTCTTGTGTTGCCACTCTCTGGAGCTCTCATGGAGGAGGCAAACAAAGAAGGGTGAAGTCAACTCCTTGTTTTGTTAATTATCAAGTCCTGCTATCGGGAAACGGTTAATTGATTAGCAGACTCGGAAGCTAGAAGACAGTTGATATCCATACTCACAGATTTTTCTGCACACTAAAAATTGTAGGTTTGTGCACAGAACGCTATTTTTAAATATGCTTTCATCCTACACATTCATCCTGAATATTTTTGCTTCTGTTGGTTTTTCAGAACAAATCCAGCTGTTATTTCAGAAGCTAACACCTGCCATCACCCTTTTGATGCAGCCATGGAAATCATTGCCATAAATACTGGTGGTAGATACAATTCTAAATGAGAACTTTCAGGATAGTTTTTCTCTTAATCTACATAATTTTCACCCTAATTTCTGCAACAATCGTGCATCAAATTTTTCCCTCACCGACATTCCTATACCACTACAGTCAGACATTTTTGACCCGTTCTCTTCTGGAATATTGTATAGTCAACGCCCAGTTTTAAAAGTTTTTCTGTCGTGCATCTAAAGCCATGTTACCTTGTGATCAGAAGTCACACTGCATGTGAATTCAGTTGACATCTAGATAAATATTTTAAGGAATGGTCTCATGCATCCCATGTTATGTTCGACCGCAAAAAGTAGGGAGGGGAATTGAAGGATGAAGTAAGGATATTGTGCAGTGCAGATTGCCTGTTCTTCGGGGCAGGAATCTGTTTTGTGTGTTCATGTTACAGATGGACGTTGTTTCAGGAAAATATAGTTCCGAATCAGATTGACAAAAGGATTTTCAAACACCCCCATAACCAGTCTATTCAGCACCTACACCTTAAATACTAAGTGCCACCTTAGGGGGTGTGTGGTTGCACACAGATATTCTATACATACTGACAATATGGGTTTGTGTCCCTCATGTTCCCATTTCAGAACGGACACAGTGCATACACGATATACACACACCATCATGGTAACACATCAATAACCCAAAAGCACACACCCAAATGCTCACTGATTATATATCATTTTAGAAATAAGTGATTAATTCATTTTATGATCTCGCTATAATCTGAATTCAGTTTTTTCCTGAAAAGAATGGTGAAAGCTAGCTTTAAAAACTTTATTTCATGAGGAATTGCTTTCTGAAAACACACAATGCATTGAGTGTATTTCAGTGCACCTTTGCTTAACAATTCATCTCCACAAGCCACATTCCCTCAGATGAGTCTTCTTCATTTGTCCCGCAGCTGTATGTGGGGCAAAACCAGAGCAGTCCCAGGAGTAGACCGCAACAACACAAGGCGCAATTTCTTTTCTCTGCGCCACCTAACTCTTGACATACCTTTCACCATATCTGTCTTTATTCATGCCAATCTGAGATTAGCACAGTTTTGTGACTCAGGAAAGCATAGATAGGCAGCTCACTGATGCTCTATTCTCCTCACCCCCTCCAGACTTGCCATTTCCTAGTTACAGCTGTATTTCTCACGGTTTCCAGGCTTGCACACTCTCCCCCACGTTAAACCCCTTAAAGTGAACTGGGTGCTGTGTACAAAAAACACAGAAATGTGCCTTTTCTCACAGCAGGGTCTGCTCTGGGGTCCCATGTATGTGCAGAGGTTTGATCTGTGCCCCCCCATATAAACAAGAGTCTTGTGCAAATCAAACCTCAGAAGTAAATCCTTAAGCATGTTTTAAAAGGTAATCCAGGATAAAAGAAGAACATTCTAAGCACTTGAAAAGAAAAATAAGATTTTCAGCCTACACCAGAAGTGGAACCCTAATTCTTATTGCAATAAAACCATCTTCAAAATTAGACTGAAAATAATATTGTTTGGGTTGTAGGTGTCCTTTAAGTAGATAGATGCACAGGAAGACAAAACTATTCAGCAAAACCATGTTTATCTGAGTACCTACACTTCACAATTGCTCTTTCCTTTATTTATTCTGCTTCTACCATTCTGCTTTTAAATCCTTGATGTCATGTAATATATAAACAATTATATCGTGTACATACAGAGATACCTTTTAGGTATTCTAATTAGTTTAGATATTTACAATTGTCAACACAAATGCCAGAATTATTCCAAATACCTTCATAATATATTTTGCCGCATTGTAATTCAACTGTCAGGGCTACAATCAAGAAACAACATGATTTAAGGCTTGTATTTCTCATTCATTTACTAACTTAGTACTCTTTGGAACATATCTGGAGATGTTGGTACCACGAGGAAGGTGGCTTGATTTGCATATTAGGAAACCATTATCCATGAAACATGCTTTTTTTATATATATAAAAAAGTCTGAAAAGATTTAAACTTTTTTCTACTTTAGTGATGTAAATAGTGTTCCATATATTGTACTTTACACTGAGGAATAAATTTTAGGACATCGGATATATATGCTTCATTGTGATAGACATTGAATATTACTCCTCGCTATACTGGTGGGAGAAAAGTTCTATATGTGTGGGACGGCTTCCTGGTGGGTGAAGAGGCAGGAAAGTATTTTTTAACATTACTTTGAATGCCTGTATCCCTGGAGCAGAGTGGGCCGGAGTAGCTTTGGGTGGCAACCACATGGAGATATATATATATATATATATATATTGTCTGCTCCCCATCTCTTGCTCTTGAGCACTTTCCTCCTTGGTTGAGCAACTGTACCAGAACTGAGCTCAGCTAAGATAAAAGCACTTGGGGAAGTCACTGGGGCGCGTTCCGCTTTCCTCCTTGCAGGGCTGCTACCACCATGTGTATTTTTACTCCCAGGTCACAGTGACAGCCACCTTGGGCACATTGAGGAAGTGTGATAGGATTGTGCATATATCTGAAAGGCAGAAATAAGATGGTTCCTTTCCTAACGTTAAAGATGAAATGATTAGGTAGTTTGGGGTTGGGATCAGGAAGGCTTAAAACTTAATGGATTGCACCTGTTTGAATGTGTGTGCATATGTAACTACACAAATTTTGTTAAAATCAACCTAGAGTAAACAAATCTAATAAATGATCATAATATTGTTTCCTGATTCAGTACTTAAGATCAAGTAAAATCAGCATAATGAAAATTACACAAATCCATTTTTGGTCCCTCTTCAAGTACCAGAAGTGAGTGCCCAGAGGGATGAAGCGATCTGGAGTAAATACTATCATCTGTGGCTACATGGGGTAATGCAAAATAGGTCATGCAATAACATAAATTTCACCTGCACCATTCCAGAAATTAGCTCCTCTATCTGAAATACCCTGAGAAAACACAATAACTCTGATTTGTGTACAATAGTAACAGTTCTTACCGGACAAAACTTCTGTGAGCATTCGGTAGAAATCTCTTTGAAATGTGACTTGTAGAGGCCAAAGGCCAGTTAAGTTACCCATTTCTGTGCTTTGTAAATATTTCTTTTAATTATGCAAATTCTGTGAAATGGAATCAACTAGTCTGACCTGGAAATCAACACAATTCTTTGGAATTAGAATTTGCTCCCCCACGACACTCTCTTCAGGGAGAAAGACCCCAGACAACTGTATCTGTTGACATCTGCAAAAAATTGCCCATTGCGTTGTACTGAAAGGGAGCAAGAGAGAAAAACACGGGTTGGGTAGCAGTAGAACCAGCTAAGTAGGGACACCATTCAGGAGATTTAGCCTAGTTCATGTCGCATAAAATGTAGCTAAATGTTAACATTACATTTTCTTATGCTGTTGACTCTAGGTGATCCTCCTTTCATGAGGCAAGGTAAGGTTGCTACCTCAGGATATAGGTGTTTATACTATGAAGTATAATAAACTTGCCTTAAAAATAGTGGATTTAACATGTATTTAAAGCTGCCAGTGGAGTGGCAAATGAAATGTCTCTGAAACAGTGTTGGGCCCATGGGCTGGAGGGGTTTTCCTCGGGGCAGTCCAATGCCCTCTTGGCAGCTGTTCTTTGTTGCCATCACATCAATTGTGAGCAGACGTGTGGGATGTTGTAGAGAAGGCTGATAATGGGAACTCGGCTAAATGCATTGGAAGAACAGAAGGTTAAGGCTAATTTCAGATATTAAGATTGGGTGAGGAAGTAAGGAAGAAAGAAAAAGAATGAAACATCAGGAAAGATCTGCACAGAACAGTTGCAGTGGGAATAGAACTATTTGGCAGGTTCCCAAATCTTCACTCATGACAAAAGTACTGTTGTACCTTCTGGAAAGGTAGATTAGTTTGTCTGGTACAGATACCTTGAGTTACAAACGCCTCAGGTTACAAATGCTTCAGGTTACAAACTCCGCTAACCTAGAAGAGTTACCTCAAGTTGAGAACTTTGCCCCAGGATGAGAACGGAAATCGTGTGCCGGCGGTGCAGCAACAGCAAGAGGCCCCGTTAGCGAAAGCACGCCTCTCGTTAAGAACAGTTTCAGGTTAAGAATGGACCTCCGGAACGAATTAAGTTCTTAACCTGAGGTACCACTGTATAGCATTAATGGGGCCCCACTCTGGCACGGCCTGCAACACCTCTTCCCTCCTCTGTCTCCATGGTTGGCTTTCAGTTAATGATTCATTGCAGAAATTAGGTTAACGTTATTCTGAGTTTCAGTTCCAAACTGTTCATGATTGGCAGGTATGCGAAACTGAAGAGGGTACCAGCCTATTTCTTGTAAAAGCTACTCGTGCCTTCATTCACTAAAGATGCAAGGAAGCTCAACCCAGTGATGCTACACTGGCAAAGCAAAATTTACTGATGCCTTGTCTCAATAAGGTACATTAAGAAATTAACCGTCCAGGGGTCCTTTACCTTACCTTTACATTAAGAACGTCCATTACTCCTTACAAAAGGCGTAAGGATTCCTATCAATTACTGGGCATGAATAAAAATCAGAATTAAAACCTTTGTAGATGCTGCTGGTACTTCTAAGCTTTATTTTCAGTGTAAATTATGTACACATTGCTGTTTTCCACAGGTACTGTATCATGGTAGGTTAGAACAACAATAGTGAATAAATGTATAAAGTTTGGTACTTAGAATATTTTTTTTTTAATGGTCTGAGCCTTACCAACATTTTAACTACACCGCCCAAAACTGTCATTGAAATGGTTGTTGTACATGTACCTTATTAACTCAACATCTCTCTTCACGTCTGTATATGAATAGCTTGGTTTCTATGTCAGAGCTCAAAAGGAAGCATGTAATGATTTTTGTTGTTAAATCGCTTTCATAATAAATCTAAAATTAGATAAAAGGTCTTTGGCATTCTTCATTCTGCTATGCAGGTGGTCTGGATAATCACCTATTAATAACTGTCATTGTCCGATGAGCACCGCCAAGAGGCAGTGGGAAAGCAGACTACAGTAAATTTTAAACAGTGGGCATTTAATAAAACCGAGCTCAATTCCTTCATCTAATTTGTTTAGAGAATGGCTGAACAACATTGGGCCCAGGACAGAACCCTGCGGCACCCCACAGTCACTTTTTTCCAAGGTGATGAGGAACCATTAATGAGTGCTATTTGGGTTCGCTCAGCCAGCTACAAATGAAAGTGAGGGTGTTTCCTTTGCTCCTGAGCTGGCCTACTCCTCAGTCTTTTCTTACATATTTCCCCCCCTCTATTAATCTTTTCTTTCTCTTTGCACCAACTTTTTCATTCTTTCTCCTTAAAGCTCTAGTTGGGGCTTGCAAAAGAGCAACAAACTTCCTCAAGCCCTCTCTTTGCTATTGGGTTCACTCCCCCCTGCCATGCAGGGCACACTCTCAACATGCTCAATGCCCAGTATTTATTCAATGAGAAAAGTTGGTTGTCTATGTTTTTTGCTTTCTTGGAGAAGTGCTCCTCTTGTCATCTGTCCCTGCCCTGCACATTCAGAAGAGACACAGAGAGAATTTCAGCTGGGAATGAGGAAGAGGAGCCAGTTCAGAGAACTACTACACATGTAATAATGCCTGTTGGTTTGGGTCACAAAACTCCTCCATCTCCTAGTCTGGGTCTTTCAGATTAACCAGAGCAGTCATAGGCCTGGACTGAGTCTGAGCTAGACTATTGAGAAACCCTCTGGAAAACCTTCATGGGTTGCTATTTGATTCTGCAGACAATACAAAATATTCTGGCACAGGGAACTGAGCAGACCGTCCTGCCAAGCGTGGAGCACGCTGAACACAACTGCTCATCTGGCTCTGATTCTGCTCTGACTCCACCGAGTCGCCTGGCTAAAGGAGCAACTTGCACAGAGTTTTGTTGTGGAATATATATGGGGGGGGGACTATAATTTTAGCAGAGAACTGGCAACGTGAACATTTAGTGGGGAAAGGGGAGAAAAAAACATTTTCTAAACTTTATAAGATAATAATAACAGGAAAAAAATGATCACATTTCAGAGATCCGATACATAAAAAATGGAATAAAGATTTTCAAATGAAAATTCCTGAAGGAGTCATCTTTAAACTGCATTATTCTTCTCTATGTAAATCAGCTCTGAAGAAAATTGTATTTAAATGGCTGAGTGGCATTGGCTACCCTCGAAGTCAAAGACTAAAAGGGAGGTAGGAGATGAGGTCTGCCCTGTGACATTTTTCTAAACAGAGAGAGCTCCTGTAACAGCAAATTGTCATAAGAACCTAGCACTCTGAAGGGATGAGCAAGAAGACATCCAAGGGCAAGGAAAACTGTCGCTGCCAGAGATACCTTTTGGAGCTCCTTGCTCGCCATGACAAGCACGAGCCAAGCTTTGTGTCTGATGCTACAGCAGGAGCGCCTGTCCTGTTTTGCTACCTGAGGCCTGCCCTGCAGGATTCTGCTGCCTGAGGCAGTTGCTTCAGTCTACCTTATGGCCAGCCCAGCCCTGCTGCACAGGGATGTTTTCAGTCAGTAATGTGGGAGGGGAGAGTGGTTACCTTGCCACTTTTCAAAAAGCCCGTTAAGTATGCCCTTCACTCTTGATCCCACAAACCCTGTAACACCATATAGTGTGCATAAAGACCACTTCCCTCTTACACAATTCCATTTTTTCTGGTGTTCTTGGTGGCTGTGGGTAGCAACTCTGGTGATTATGGCTTACACCCCTTTTGTATTGCATCAGCCACCGCCATGGGCTTGGCAAATATGACTTTGACATCAAAGGCATTGACAGGTGGTCAAAAAAAGGCACCGTGATTGGTAACAAACCATATTTATACCAAGCTATATAAAATCTATCCTAACGTTTGCTTCTTAAGTGGGGTCCACATTTTGGTAAACAAGCAAGACCATGTAGGATGTACAGTACATTAAAAACATTTTGGATACACCATCCACTTAAGATCACTCTGTGCAATAGAAACATGGATTAAAAGAAACATGGATTGTGCCTGGCTAAGTGGGAGTGCAATAATGTTTTTGTGTGGCTCCCATGAATTTCAGCAGAGTGGGCTTAGACCTAAAGGATGACAACCTGTCTATATTGGGTAGCTTTCAGCAGCTTCAATGTTGAGCTGACAATCGACATGTTTTGAAGGACAAGATAAGCAACAATAATTGGCTATTGATTAGATTTGAGATTGCACCAGAAAATATACATAATCCATGAAAAGAGATTGGATAGACAATCTTGGATCCGGGGGGGGGGGGGGGGATAGTGGTGATTTTTAAAAACAATTTTCCTTATGGGCCTGTATGTAGATTGAGCCATCTGCTGCCAAAGAAGACACAAATTTGCATAACATTTGCATATATTTTATGTGACATGCAAATTTCCACCCTCCTTTACAAGTGGGGCAAAAAAAATATGAGGGGTAACAATATTAATATATCTGACAGGCAGTGGCGTAGCGTGGGGGGTGTAGGGGGGGCCGGCCGCACTGGGCGCAACATCTGGGGATTAGGGTTAGGGGGCGCAAATCCATGGGTTAGGGGGCGCAAATCCATGGGTTAGGGGGCGCAAATTACTTGCCTTGCCCCGGGTGCTGACAACCCACGCTACGCCACTGCTGACAGGCTAACTATAAACCCGTCAATCTTTCCTCATAATTGTTGTCATATGGAAACCAAGCTTTATGGGGGACTTTGGGATGCCTAGTCTGGAAAAGAGGAGATATGATAGCCGTCTTCAAATATCTCAAGGGCTGTTATATGGAAGAGGGAGCAAGCTTGTCTTCTCCTGCTCCGGAGGTTGGACTCAAACCCATGGCTTCAAGTTGCAAGCAAATAAATTCTGACTAAACATCAAGAACACCATTCTGATGGCAAGAGCTGTTTGACCGTTCTCTGATTCTATACGACCTGGGATTTATAATTTCACTGCTAGTTCTTCCAGAAGTAATCACTGGCAACAGAAAGCCCCTTTCCTTGTGAGCAAAACCAATATCCTCCAGAGTTCTCTTACTCTCTGACTAACATGTTGCATTCGGACTTCCCTGCTCGCAGGGCTCAATGCCCGCAATAAAACCCTTAAATGAACATCTATTTCCTCCCAGTCAGGGTTGGTCAGAAGGGGCAAAGACAGTTGCCCCCTGCCGCCTGTTGGAGGAGAACGCGCTTCTCCTTTAAAGCTCCACTCGGGCCAGGCTGCTTGGCTTCTGCACATCACTAGAAGATTCTCCCTTGGATCTGGGGAGCGACTGCCCGGACTGGGCTGCAGGTGAGTCAGGCGACGGGAGGCGGGTCTCTGGGCGGCGCCCGGACAGGACTGCCTTTCGGGCTCGCCGGGGGGGACCACCCGCCTGCGGAAGAAGCGCGCCCCGTTGCTGGCGCGCAGCCCAAGGAAGCCGCCTGCGCCCTTTAAGAGCCGCGCGCCCGCCCGCCCAGCCGGCCTGGCGGAAGGAAGGGCTGCGCCCGGAGGAGGAGGAGGAGGAGGAGGAGGAGACGGAGACGCGGCCACAGCATGGAGGGCGACTGCGCCGACGACTACAAGGCGTTCGTGTCCCTGCACTGGCCGGCGCTGCGCGCCTCGGCGGTGCCGCCCCGCTACTGGCAGAGCCTGTGGCGCAAACTGGAGAGCGAGGTGGGCGCCGCGTGGACGGGGGAAGCGCGCGCCGGGAAGGGAAGCAGGCGGGCGGGCAAGGCTTTGGCGCAGCCTGGGGTGTCCTCCTGGGGCGGGCGGAGGCCGTAAGAGGAGCTGGATCCGGCCCACGGCACCCGGTTCTCGCCTCTTGCGGCAAAGCAGCGCGCAGGAGCTGAGCCCTCAAGGCCCCTCTCTCCCGCCTGCGCTTTCCGGCATCCAAGGGGCAGGCCGGGCCCGCGCGGCTCCGCGCCCCCGGGCAGCCCTTCCACGCCGCCCCAGTGGGCCTCGCCGTGCCCTGGGAAATGCTGCTTCATTGCATGTCCCCGAGACAGGGAGGAAAACGATGTTTCCATCCTCTTTTCCCATGCCTTGCATGGTTTTGTGAACTTCTATCATGGAGCCTCTTGCTCACTTTTTCTGTAACTAAAAAGTCCCAAACGGTGCACAGCCAGATTTTGGTAATATGGCACCCTCAGCAAGGACAAAATCTGGCCACTCCCCCCCCCCCATTTTTAAATTTTATTTTCACAATAATTCCTTTTGGTAGAGTTTCCTTTTATGGGTTCTCTCAGTAGGTTCTGTACCTGCATAAATACAGAGAGAAACCAACTGCGCCACCCTAAATCTGGCGCTGAATCCTGCAGCCTTTCTTCATAGGGGAGTTGCTTAGCTGGGAGTAATTTGGGGAGGACCTGTATCACTTGCGACTGCTTCAGCCTAAAGGATCATGGTGAATTACTAAACCAAATTTTGGGGGTAAGCATAATTGATTTAAAATTGGTTACTTCTAAGGGAGGATGCTTTGGGCTGAAATGCTAACCGTGCCCCCCTAGTTGTAAGACCCATTGAATTCAATAGGGTCTTAGGTGAGTGTTGTTGTGTTGCTTCCTTGGTGATTGGTTTTAGAATCGAAGGCTTGTTTGATCTTGCCCTTTCTGGCTTTCAAAAGAAGACTGAGAGTTGAAAGTGAGTTTAATGAAGGGGTGAGATTCCCTACCAAGTTTTTTGAGCGTTATTGGTAATTAACTTTGGGGGGGGGGAACTGTTTTGAAAGTGGCTTGTGTTTTTCTTTTTGGAGGTGGCTTAATTTTGTTCCCTGGTTCTAAATACTGCGTTTAGATGTATGTCTCTTTGATGGAACTGATGAGAGGAGCACAGAGGAGGCATTAATTCCAGTTAGGAATCATGTTGGCAGTGGAATAGAAACTTGATACCTGTGTTTATGGACAAGTGATGTCCATGTTTTTTAACCTCATTGTAAAGGCTTTAGGTAATTATGATAAAAATATAGTGGTGTTCAGCAGCTCTGTTTGGACGTACAAAGCAATTGTGCTTGTGCAAAACATGTGAAATCGGAGGGAGAATGAGAAAGAAACTAGTCGAAGAGCAGACGTGACAAAGAATTTTAAATCCCATCTGCAGAAAACTTGTTCGACTCTCTACTTTCACAGTTAACAATTCTTTCAAACACTACCGTGTTTTGAAATCAAGTGGTAAGTGTGATACTAAACATCCAGCATTTTGGCATTGTCTCAGTTAAGACGTGCAGTCAGCCAGGGATTGCCAGCCTTTGGGGACCTGTGGGCACATTTGCAAGCTGGAGACACTGTCACAGCCCCCTCCACAAAGCACACACTGCAACCTGTGCTATTGGCTACAGTAGAATGGATGAATCTTTCTTGCCAAATTTCAGCAGGCAGGGCACCAGGAGAGGCCATTGTGAGTGTGTAGGTGACCATGCCTGTTAAGTTGACAATCCCTGCCATCAACCATGGTTAAGGTAGATAAGGCTGCCATCGCGTAGCCACTTGCCTGAGTGTGGTAAGTGGGTACGCGGTGGCAGCCTTATCTACCTTGGCTTGCCGCTCTAGAGCTACATGGCTAAAGCCTTTTAAAGTCTGAGTTCTTTTAAGATCCATTTTATATAAAGAGATCATGAAGTTTGTATAGGGGTGGCCAATACTGTATAGCCCATGTAGGCTGTGTTGCCCCCTTAGCAGCAGCAGCAGCAGCAAATATGAAGTTATATCTACTAGTTGTCCCAGTTTGCAAGGACTTCTGCCAGTGTGACAGGACTGCCCCCCCCCCCAAATGCTTGGGGTGGTTAAAGCCTCATAACAGATCTGAGAGGGCATAGGAAATTCTGTTCTGGGTACAACCCATGGATTCTGCTTTTGTTTTTAACCTGTACTTGGTTGTTCTTGTCCTGTTTTAACAAGCACTGTATTTTAGTTGTTTTTAAGGGCATGTTTGTTAATCACCTTGGGATATATATGTGGAAGGCAATTCACACATGAATGAATAATAATACATGAAATGTGAGTTACTTTGGATAACCTGCCCCACCCAGTTCCTGTACTTCCCCCAGTGAAACAAGAATAAAAAACATGTTTGTTGTAGGCTTAGGTTCTTAACTTGCTTTTCTTGCTTTCCCTTATGTATTCCCCATTCAGTTTTTTCCTGCTTTATCCCAGTGTGTGTCATTGCCATGCATAGCTTATATAAATACCTTTTTGTCTGTACTTGTAAAAGCAATTCTGAGCAGTGATTTTTTTTCTGCTCCATGAGTTAATGTTTTTCACTTTGTTTATAACCTGTGGACCTTTCCATCTTACTGTGATGACTTCGGAAGAGCAATTTGACTCTTTCATGGCTCTGTAGTAGCCTAGCTTGCTTTTTAAATTGCTCCGTGTCCAACAGAATTTACCTTCTGCCTCTCCAAATACCGACCACAGTGAAAGGAAAACTTCCTCCAGAGTGCAAGACTCAAGACAATTGTGTTTTGTTTTCAACATGTCTACCTTGACGAGTTTAAGGAACTGCTCAGTATTGCAGATGATTTTTGGAGGGAATGTTTGAGTTGAGCACTCAGTTTACATGGGACTCAGTTTACATGCCAGTTAGACATTGCTCCAGAATGCTGCTGATACTCTCTGCAGCTTTACACTGTATCTGGGAATTGGAAATAAAGGACAATATGATTTTCAGATAGGGGCAGGCAAGGTTCTTCTGATCTTTTCACTAAAAAATACCCAATAGCTTCTAGGGAACACGGGATACGGTTTGAAAATCACTGCTCTGTGGTAGATTTAACTTCCTTTTAAAAATTCAGGAGGGGGCACACACTTGCAGTCAGCCAAGGAAAATTTTTCAAATAAAGATGCAAAACAAGAAATGTGGATGTCACTGCACATGTATCCTTATTTTCTAGTCTTTGGCATGTTTTTGCCATTGCGATTTTTTTAAAAAATGCTTTTGCAATCCAATGCCAACTCTTTCTAAACAATTCAACAATAGTAAGTTGCTTCTGGGGTGCCTGGTGGTTTGAGAATAGCGCATCCCCTTTAAACTGCTGAGAATCATTTTTGTCCTTCCCATTAAGTGTATATATCTGAACAGTAGGACTGTTTGCATGAGGGTTAGTTTCATATGATTAAAATGGTAGTTCTGAAAAGCAAGAAGAGTACTTTGCCATATTGGAAGCACGGTGCAATGTGAGGGACACAATCCCACTTCTTGAGCTAGCACCAGGAACCAAGTGACCAGGTTTTCTGCTAAGGCCAGCTATAATTGGTGAATCCCTGAGAAAGGCCATTCTAATGTGACTGCTGGCCATAGTTTTTTGTAATAAAACATGTTTTAACTTTTTTAAAAAATGCTGCCCTGTTAATTGACCAATCCACAGATCGCTGCAGCCCTTCTGAGTAATCAGGTTATTTTCTTAGTTTTCTATTACATGCCAGCACTTTGGTTTTATTGTTTGGCTTCCTCTTTTATAGTGGATTACTAAGTCAGTCTGCAGGTTGACACTTGATTTGCAACCTGAGAGTTGTAAGTGAATTCAAGGCTGAGGGAAAGCTGGCACAAATGAATGTGTTTTCGTGTCTCCTGCATGTATGTTAATGTATGTTCTTCATCTCCTATTGGAGTTAAAAGTGATACAGTCATACCTCGGGATGAATATACTTCGAGTTAGGCAAATTCGGGTTGCGCTCTGCAGCGACCTGGAAGTACCGGAGCGTGTTACTTCCGGGTTTCACCCCGCACACATGCGCAGACCATCAAAATGACGTCATGCGCAGAAGCGTGACACTCGCAGATGCGTGGACATGGGTTATGTTCGCTTTGGGATGCGAACGGGGCTCTGGAACGGATCCTGTTCACATCCCAAGGTACCACTGTATTGTCCAGCCGTTGTGGATGAGATAGCTTCTCAGTGGAGAGTGAACTAAATGGCAGAGATAATAAATATTGAATAACACGGCTTAAACTTCCTGCTGTTAAGATGTGAACAAAATTAGTATTATTTAAAAAAACAGTGTTTTCAGAGATTTGTGACAAGTTCTAGGTGCTAACCATGATCCCTCTGCTGCCTCACTAATATCTAAGACAAGCACTTGTGTATTCAGTGTTGGTGTGGTATATTAAATAAGGAGCATGCAAGTTGCATGTAAATGGCCGAAACCATTCTCTAAGCCCCAAAAGCTACTTTGGGATGAAGGAAGAGGGAGGGGAAAGGTTCTTGAAGAAGAAGAAGAAGAAGAAGAAGAAGAAGAAGAAGAAGAAGAAGAAGAAGAGGAGTAGTTTGGATTTGATATCCCGCCTTTCACTCCCTTTAAGGAGTCTCAAAGCAGCTAACATTCTCCTTTCCCTTCCTTCCCCACAACAAACACTCTGTGAGGTGAGTGGGGCTGAGAGACTTCAGAGAAGTGTGACTGGCCCAAGGTCACCCAGCAGTTGCATGTGGAGGAGCGGAGATGCAAACCCGGTTCCCCAGATTACGAGACAACTGCTCTTAACCACTACACCACACTGGCTCTCATTTACCTGGCAGTCGTTTCTCCAGCTTTACCAAGGCTCCAGCAGAACTTTTTGAATGTTGTGAAGGGAGGAGACTTGGGATGATTTGGAGCAGAAAAAGGACAAGTAAGAGCAGGTTTAAGTCCCTTTTGCTTCCCCTGATTCTCTACTCTAAATCCTCACCTCCCAAAGCAGATCTTTTTTAAAAAAAGAGGGCTTTGTTAAATATGCTTGAAAGGAACAAGTATTTAGCCCCAAAGAACAAGAATGAGTAAATCTCTGAACCCTGAACTCTGGAGCCATTATTTTCTCAGCACCACCTGCAATGTACGGATAAGGATACTGACCATCCTTACAATGGGGTAGTGAAATACATTCCCAAATACAGGTGTCTCTCCACTTACAGACTTAAACTCACTGTACTATGTAGTTCACTGGAATAATATAGTGGTGAACTCCTACTTGATGCTTAACTTTAAACGCTTTTTTTTAAATACCATGCTCAGTCCACTGGGTCTAGTTTAAGGCTTTGCCCCTTCATCCTTGTTTACAATTTCAGGTGTTTGATGCTGGGGAGTATTTTGGGATAATGCAAGTGGAGGAGGTGGAAGAGGAAGATGATGGCGATGAAGAACTTGAGGGAGAACTGAAAAAGAATTCAAATCCTGGAAATGAACTCTGCTACAAAGTGATAGTGACAAACGAAATGGGACTTCAGGCGGCAAATTCTAACAGGTGAGTCATTATTCTGAAGCCAACCTGAATGTTGTGTTTGCAGGGTGCCCTTATGCTCATGAGCTTTACAAAGTATGAGAAGATAGGTCCCTGCCCTGAAGGGCTTACAATATATGCCAGGCATAGGCAAACTCGGCCCTCCAGATGTTTTTTAGGACTACAACTCCCATCATCCCTGACCACTGGTCCTGTTAGCTAGGGATGATGGTAGTTGTAGTCCCAAAACATCTGGAGGGCCGAGTTTGCCTATGCCTGATATATGCTATCCTTGGAGCAATACAAGCAAGACAGCAGAGCAAGAAGAGGCAACAGAAGGCGCACAGGTAGATCGTGCAGTTATTTAGTTACGTGTGCTTGGAGTTAGTTACAATATGGGGGATTCTGGGATGGTTCTGAAGGATCTACAGAGAAGGTCGGTTTTGAGGAGAGATTTGATGGAAGAAAAAGAGGTGCCTTCGGGTATTCTGGAAGGCAGTTCCAAGCATATGTAGCAGGAAGGGAGAAAGGAGAGAGGTTATTTTTGGGAAGCAAAAGAGTACAGTTAAGGCCATGGAGGGTTTTGAAGGTAAATATAAGACGCCTGTCAAGATCCGGCAGCAGGCAGGAGAGTTATGGATGAATGTTGCATGGCCAAAGCAGCAAGAGAGATGAATAGTTTTGGCAGGAGAGTGCTGATGGCATCAAAGATGGCAAGGTGGAATGGGAGAGGGGGGGGGAGGTGGCAGTAGTTGCAGTAAGAGGTGACCATGGCGTCAGCAGTTTTAATTTGGACTGTTATTAGGGCAGAGTTTTAGAATGTCTTGTCTATAGTCATCATCATGAACTGCCTGCCTCATCATGTGTACCTGTGTTCTGTGTTTTGCTCTTAACCTGGCCTGTCTTGCCTTCAAAGCATTTTTCTCATTGACCATGCCTGGACGTACCGCATTGAACATGCCCGCCAGCAGCTTCTGCAGGTCCCTGGTCTGCTTCACAGAATGGCCAACCTGATGGGAATAGACTTCCATGGAGAAGTGCCGGATGAGAGAGCTGTCACTCAGGTCTTGGAGGAAATGTGGAAATACAACCAGACCTATCAGCTGTCACATGGGGTATGGCCGTAGTAGGAAAGCTGAAACTCACACTGGGGTCTAGCTATAAAATTAAGAGGTTGTGAACAAGCATTTTCCGGGTGCAAATGAATGATACTTGACATCACAGGCACAGATTTAGCACTTTCTCCTTCTGCTTAATTTGTTGAAATGGAGAACTAGTTGGGTATCATCTGCTTATTAAAGACACCCCACCCCAAACCTCTGAACAACCTCACTCAGCCTTTTATGTAGATATGAATAACATGGGGCAACACCAGAGCCTGTGAGACTCCACAGCGTAACTGCCAAGGAGTCGAGCAGCAGTCCTGCAGAAACACCCCCAAAGTCAGATGTTACAGTCATTTTTATAATACATGACTGAGTTTGTTCTTCTTGTGCAGACTGCAGAGGAGAAGGTCCCTGTATGGTACATTATGGATGAATTTGGATCCCGAATCCAGCATTCAGATGAGCCCACTTTTGCAACAGCCCCCTTATTTTACATGCGGCAACAAATTGCTTATACGGTTCTCTGGCCCTTAAGGGACCTTGAGACTGGAGGTAAGTGTATCTGTGCACTAGGTGTGCTATCTGGGTAAGTCAGTATTCTCTTTGCCTATAAGACATCCATGCAAGACGCTTCTGCGTTGTTGTTTTTTAAGAGCAGAGGGTGATGAAAAGGATCTGGCGACTGTGCCGAATCCTGAGCTTCCCTATGGACCACTTATCGGTGCAGCTACCCAACTCTCAGTTTCGTAACGTTACCATGATTTCAGGTGACCCAACTTCAAAGGAACTTCAAGCTGGGTTACGGAAGAAGATCCCTGCCAAAAATGGGACTCGTAGGCTCCCCTTTGGAAGGGATCTGCTGTTCTTGGGGAGCTGCTGATTGGGAACTCCCTAGTGTAGTTGATACCAGCAGAGTTTCCTATCAGTATTGATCAGTTGATGATTTCAGCAGGTGGCCATGACTTGGGGAAAGCAGTCTTGCAAGCCAAATCAAGCCTACATTGGCCCAGTGACTGTTTCAGAGGACGGGCGAATTAATAGTTGAGGTTATGTTGTGATTTTTTGTTTGTTTTAAATGTATGGAAATTTTCTGCAATTTTTATTAATCTCCGTTTATGCATAGCTATTGCATATTCATAGCGACAACACTGAGTTGATAACAAGTGTACAAAGAATACCTACAACTTTTCATTTTCTTACAGAGGAAGTGACCCGTGACTTTGCCTATGGGGAAACTGATCGCTTAATCAGGAGGTGTCGACTGTTGCCATGGCTACCCGATGATGTTTTGGAGATCAACTCTTTTACTGCAGAGCCATCAGATGATCACTACCAGGTACAATTTTTTTATCTTTAACCGGATTGGTTTGTTACAGATAACTACTGTAACTTGCTATCGGTATCAACTATTTCTGCACTTATCTGTTATACACATAGGCTCCATTACTACTCACCAGAAGTAAAATTAAAATACTGGGGACTAAGGCCAATCTCCTGACCATAGTTATATCGGCCATGAAGGGGGGAGCAGGAAAAAACTTAAACACGTAGCAGAGATTCAGAAAAATAGACCAGAGGCAATTGTACTTCATCCATCAGAGCTTTTACTTGCTACTGAAGCCAAATGAGCATAATGGTCACAAATCCAGAATATAAGAAATCCAGTTGCAGCACTTACAATAAAACTTACAAACTTATAACAAGACTAAACCTTAACACTAGCATACAAAAAACAGAACACAAGAACAAAGAGAGATAAAGAGAGAGAGACCCAGGCTCCTCCTGGCCTGACTATTATAGTCAGCACGACCTTGACAGAAAGGATAACAAAGCCAGCTTAAACCAGCTGTACTCAGCTTCCCAGCAGAAATAACCCAAACAGAAACCACCTTCCTGTTTCTTTCACATAGAAAGAAAACTTTCTTTCACAAAGAGAAGAAACCTTCTATATAACCCTCTTGAACTAATCAGAACAGGAAAGGTCTCTACACATCAGATCAATACTAAGAAATGCAATAAGAAATGCAAACTGACAAGTTAAGAGGTGGGGGGCTCACACGTCCCCTTCTTCACGGACTTATATGACGTAGCATTATGCAGACGTGCGGTTTGTTTACATCTGTTCTTAAATTTGTTTTAGATATTTTATTGCCCTGTGTTGTTTTTAGATCCCTTTTAATACTTCGAATGTGTTTTTATTTTATTTTTAGTGTGTGTGTTTTTAATTACAGAGGTGTTTGCCTTCTTGTCTCTTTTAAAAGAAAGAAGGTGGGTGGTAAATTTAATAAAGGAATAATAAATAAGTTGCATCTCCACTGGTGCTAATCCAGTTGTGTACATTGTTGCGCCATACTCAGTGCAAACTACAGAAGGGAGAAGGTTTGCAGAACTCTCACTCTCCCAACCATTGTTCGGAGACCGCTAGCATTATAGCTGCATGAGGTGTAACAGCTTTATAGGTTCAGAAAAACGCTTGGGGAAAATAACTGCTGGGATGATATACTTCAGACGGCTGGTTTAGGATTGCATTTGTGTGTTGAGTCCACACACAACGTCCTCGGTGCTCATTGAAAACTAGTGCAGGTCTGAGAGAATGTCTGGTTTAGTATTCATTCTTTATTCTGCTAGTTATCCATGTGCAGGGAGACATTTACATGAGAAAGCATTTAAATGTGTGGTTTCCCTACTTGGACCAATCCCAGAAGGGTTCTGAAGTTGTTATTGATTAATTGTTATTTAATACTCAGCATTTAAATCACAAAATGCTGGTGACCTTTCTCCCTAGGACTGGAGTGAGGCAACTGTAGCCCCCCCCCCAAGTGGTTGAGCTCCAACTTCCATCAGCCGCAAACACAATTAAGAGTCGGGGATGACAGATGTTCAGCAACATCTGGAGGGCTGCAGGCTCACCACCCCAGTATTCCTGCCATAGAGGGTACCTAGACTTATTATAAAAAAATACAATACTAGGAAGAATGTGGGGGGACGACAGTAAAACTCAGGTTACAAGAGTGATTCCCAGGTAAGTATTTCAGTACAAAAATTAAAGCAGTAACGACAAGGAACTTGCTTCTGGTGTGAATGTTGACAGCAGGTTGTTCAAAGAAATTCATTGTCCATTTCTGGCCTATTTCATCTTTCTGTGATTTAGCTAGCTATATGTGTCAAATAAGAAACTCCTCAGAGTTCCAAAACATTTTTTTTTAAATAGTGATGAAAATAACTTTCTTGAAGGGCTTCATGAAGTGCAAATTACTACACTTATTATTGTTGTTTAGTCAAGTCCGACTCTTCGTGATCCCATGGACCAGAGCACACCAGGCACTCCTGTCTTCCACTGCCTCCCGCAGTTTGGTCAAACTCATGTTGGTAGCATTGAGAACACTGTCCAACCATCTCGTCCTCTGTCATCCCCTTCTCCTTGTGCCCTCCATCTTTCCCAGCATCAGGGTCTTTTCCAGGGAGTCTTCTCTTCTCATGAGGTGGCCAAAGTATTGGAGCCTCAGCTTCAGGATCTGTCCTTCCAGTGAGCACTCAGGGCTGATTTCCTTAAGAATGGATAGGTTTGATCTTCTTACATTCAAGGGAGTCTCAAGAGTCTCCTCCAGCACCAAACTGCTAAATAATCCAAGCAAAATTTGTCTGACTGGTTTTTATACAGCTTGATAGAGTTGGAAGAGGGTGGATTGAGTGAGAGAGGAACTAGATGAACAAGGAATTTAACTGAGGTGTTATGTCAAAATTGATCTTTGAGTTTCTGACTTCTGCGCTTTGCTACATTTCAGTAGGACTCACCTTCTGAGTCAACACATATAGTGATGTCAGCCTGCAAGTTGTCCTCACCACGATTGAAACTGTTGTGTGTTCTACAGTATAAATTATCTTCATAACACTCATGGTGTTTTCTGTTTCAGGCCATCTTAAGTGAGAACAAGGAGACACTTCCTATTCCAATAAAGCTTCCTGTTTATGATAAGAATAAAATCTTCAAGTACGTATTTCCAAATGGTGTGTTTTGCAATAAACGTATGACTTCTGTGGGTGGTTTTCCAGCAGTGGAGAATTAGCTCCATTTATTGTATACTGTGACATTTAGCCCTGGATTCTGCTGCCTATATAGGAGAAGTTCAATGTGATGCAGAAAAGAGAGGAATAATGTTGCTTTCAAATAATTGTAGTGGATGAGTTTGTGTAAAATTGTAGAGATTATAGGTTGTTTATGTGAATCTTCATGTCCAACCCTGGGGAGAATAATAACAAGAAGCTAATGCATTTTAAAGAGAGGCTACTATATCAGTAAGGAATACTGTACTAGCAAGAGAACCATTTTAATTCTTGCAGTAAAAACAAGGGAGAAGATGAGTCATTGCAGAGAAAGGAAAACATTACTAAGCCTGCAAAGTTCGGTGTGTTTGTTCTGCAGGAGGGGTGCCAATGTTTTGCTTCCTAGTTAACTGAAAAAACAGCAACAATGAGAGAGCAGGTTTTTCGAATACACAACTATGGGTGTTTGCTTCTAAGTAGAAATATAGTATGTTTGGATAGTGGCCTAGCAAGCCGCTGTTGTAGCATGCCAGAAGGTCTTTTTCCTTCACTCTGTTTGGAAATCTGTATTCCCTTTTCACAGCTGTTAAGTGGTATGTGCTAGATTGAGTTAATGCAAATCCATCTCTCTTCTCTCCATCGCACAGGCATTCTTGTACATTTTGAGGAAAGAAGTGTTTTTGCCTAAATGCATGTGTGTTTTTCAAAGACTGAGTACAGGTTGTTAGATTTTAATGGCAAGATTTTTATAGAGGCATGACTGTATTCTTCTAAATAGACTAGAGACCTATTTGCACATTGCACTAAGTCATAATTTATTTTCAACAATGGCATTTTATTTTATTTTATTTTATTTATATACCACCCTTCATCAAAGGATCCCTGGGTACTTCACAGAATAAAATACAAGATAAAACACAAGTAAATAATTAAACCAAAACAACAAACCCCGCCCCCCAGGTACATTTGTGAACATGCTTCCCAGGCCCTTGGGCAGCTTCCCCTGTCCCATGGTTTGTCATATTGTCCAAAGTTTGTTTGTTTGTTTGTTTGTTTGTTTGTTTGTTTGTAACAAACCCCAAGAGGGGAAACAGAAATAGGCCATGGTTTCTTATTGTGCTATAAGGAACACTTGGGGGACAACACATTCATGGTGAAGTCATGTTTAAAACAAACTATTGCTTAATATGACATGCACACTAGTTTACTGTTTTGGCTAAGAACAAGTAGAAAATCTAGTGAACTTTCCTTGTTTTGATGATGTGATATTGTGAGCAATGTGATCTCATGTTAAATTTCCAGTAACATATTTCTGCTATTCGATGAAGGTGGTACTTACATTCTTACTGGGGCCTCAATTCTTGGTTCCAAACTCAGCGATTCCAAAAGTGACTTTTAGGTTTATTTAAATAAGCAGCTACCTTTTGGATAAGAATTTTTTTGAACGGTATTATCTAGGTACAACTGGCAGGTGTTGTTGCTTTCATATTATCCCAGCACATATTATGCCCCAACTTTTTAAAATTGGTTTAACATCTTGCCTAATAAAGAGTCCTGGGGAAAACAAAAGCTTGCTCGCTCTTTTGTGACATTTTGGTTAGTCTCTACTCCATACTGTGGGTTTTGCATCCAGGTAGGGTAATGGTGAATTTTGAAATCGTGTTTGTGTATGTATGTATGTATGTATGTATGTATGTATGTATATGTATGGATACTGGTGATTTTTTATTGCTGTTTTAAATTGATAGTGTTGTATATTTGATTCTCATAATGATAAAGGTTGGCATATAGATGTGTCAATAAATACGTTTCTATAATTGTCTAGAAAAGACAAGAAGGGGTTCCTGGCTTGGGTTGCAGGGTCTGTGGGGGCTGAAAAGTCTCACAAGTTGGCCCTTTCCCTAGTGCCAATGCAATACTTCTCAGGAACTTCAACAACGCTATTTATTAGAGTCTCCATATGCCTCCCTCCTGAGAGCTTCTTTCATATATTTTCTTCCTCTCTCCCCCCCCCCTTTTTTTTTAAACCAGAGTTTACACAGACCTCCAACAGGTCCTTCAGAATCTGACTCACCCCCGTTTTGAATTTACGGACTCTGAGCAAGAAGCTGACATTCTCTACAACTTCTCTCACTTCAAAGATTTCAGGTTACACAGCTATTTCCCTGCAAGTAACAATTTTTCTTACCTGCTCAATATGCATATATTCGGCTGTGCAGCTCTCTGTTTTTAAATGCATTCCTTGTCTTGTAGGAAACTGAGTGAGGAAAGGCCTCATGTGATGCTGAATCAGTTTCCTTGCGAGAACCTCTTGACCGTGAAGGATTGTCTGGCATCCATCTCAAGGCGCATTGGGGGCTCAGAGGGGCCAAAATGGCTGCCCCGCACCTTTAACCTTCATACAGAATTACCACAGTTCATCAGTTACTTTAAGCAGCGCGAAAGGAGGTGAGTCCAGCTCGCTTCTTGCACAGAAATAACAATTTGCATCTGTAGTCGGTATCCCTACTTTTATATGCCAAGATAAAGTGCAATAGTGGCTGAAATAGTGGAAACTATAGTGGAATCCCAAGGGTGGCGCTGTGGGTTAAACCAGAGCCTAGGGCTTGCCAATCAGAAGGTTGGCGGTTCAGATCCCTGAGACAGGGTGAGCTCCTGTTGTTTGGTCCCAGCTCCTGCCAACCTAGCAGTTCAAAAGCACAAAGTGCAAGTAGATAAATAGGTACTGCTCTGGCAGGTGTCCTTGCTGCGGGATCACATCTATCCAGTGCTTTACCAACTGCACTGGCTCCCAGTGGAGTATAGGGTCGGGTTTAAGGCACTGATTTTCACCTTTAAAGCCCTATGCGGCCTAGGACCCATGTACCTACGGGACCGCCTCTCTTGGTATGCCCCACGGAGGGCCTTAAGTCCACAAATAACAACACTTTGGAGGTCCCGAGCCTCAAGGAGGTTAGATTGGTTTCAACTAGGGCCAGGGCCTTTTCAGCACTGGCCCCGATCTGGTGGAACGCTCTGTCACAAGAGACTAGGGCCCTGTGGGACTTGACATCTTTCCGCAGGGCCTGCAAGACAGAGCTATTCCGCCTGGTCTTTGGTTTGGACTCAGTCCGACCCTTATGTTTCCCTCCCCTTAGGGTCTTGATTTATCAACTATTTTAAAATGAGGTTGCACTTTAAATTGCATTTTAACCTGTATTTTTTAAAAATAAATTCCTATTATGTTTTTACTGTGATTTTATTGGTGTTAGCTGCCCTGAGCTCTGGCTGGGGAGGGCGGGGTATAAATAAAATTTATTAGTAGTAGTAGTAGTAGTAACCAGCGTTTCCGTGCGCTGCTCTGGTTCGCCAGAAGCAGGTTAGTCATGCTGGCCACATGACCCGGAAGCTGTACGCCAGCTCCCTCAGCCAATAAAGCGAGATGAGCCTCGCAACCCCAGATTTGGTCACGACTGGACCTAATGGTCAGGGGTCCCTTTACCTTTACCTTTATAGTGGAATTCCACCCTCTTTGTCTGCTCTGGCTCTCTGGGTCACCCCTGTGGGAATCACGTAACTGGGGGTGAGGGAGACGTAAGAGGTGGAATGAAACCCCCTCCACCCAGGGCTTTGCTCTGGCCTCATCTGTTGCTGGCATGCAGATGCACCCTCAAAGTAATGTGGCACCAGAAAGGGAAAAGTGACCTTCCCTTCGTACTCCTGAACGAAAGCTTTTAGTACTTAGTTACTTGAGAGGGCCAGTTTTAATTAGGGAGAACAACTTTTAATTGCTGGCTCTAAGAGTAGAGGAGTGTCCTGTAATGGAAAGGTGGATCCCTTTTCCTAACCATGAGTGGCAGCCTTTATGTGTTGCATTGTGATTAATACTTCTTCGGTATCTCTAAAAACAAAACAAAAAAACCTAAGCTGAGAAACACATAAATTTTGGCAATGTGTAGATGTATCTCAGTTCAGCTTGCTTGTTAAAAGGCTGAAAACTTCTAATTGATTTGATCAGTTTTGTTTTTATAGTTACTTACTTTAATGGCCTCACATTCTCTGTATGATGTATAGTAAAAAGCAAGAGGAGTAGGTGGCGCTGTGGTCTAAATCACTGAGCCTCTTGGCTTGCCGATCAGAAGGTTGGCAGTTTGAATCCACGCAACAGGGTGAGCTCCCGTTGCTCTGTCTCAGCTTCTGCCGACCTAGCAGTTCAAAAGCAAACCAGTGCGAGTAGGTAGTGCTGTGGTGGGAAGGTAAAGGGCGTTTCTGTGCGCTCTGGCACTCGTCATGGTCCTCCGTGCGCCAGAAGTGGTTTAGTCATGCTGACCACATGACCCGGAAAGCTGTCTGTGGACCAACAGTAAGAAGTTGAACAGCACTGTTACTTTATTTATTTCTGTGCTCAAATTCACATAACACAGGGAGAACTAAATCAGATGATAGTCTCAGTTTAAACCAATATAATATAATCATTGGGTGTAAAGAGGGCTGCCTAACTTGTGGTCCACACAGCCCACCTGCTATGCCTGTTGCATAGCTTGATGAACCCATTTCTGTTGGGCATCTTTCATCCATTTGTGCTCTGTGCCTCTTCCGTTGGGCATCTCTTGATCAAAGAGGAAATGAGGAGGACTAAGCAGAACATGCATTTGTCTTGGTGAATCACTAGTTGTGCAGCCCAGGGGAGAGTATTCTTGTCTGGGAATGTTTGCATTCAAATATGCAATGGACAAACGCCTGCTCTTTCCTTCCTTCCTTGGGCCCATTGCAGGGAAGAGGACAACCACTGGATATGCAAACCGTGGAACTTGGCCAGGAGCCTGGACACCCACATCACAAAGAGCCTTAACAACATCATCAGGCAGAGAGAGAGCATCCCTAAGGTCAGAGCAAAATGGGTCTTTGTAGCATAGCTTCTTATTCCCTGGAGCATCTCACTGTCGTTTTCCTTTTACATTTAAAAAGGTTCTCGATGTCTTTGCTGTGACGTGATCTTCGTTGTTCATGTTAAACTTGCATACAATGTTTAGCAGTGGTCATTGCATTACAACATTTGAAGTGTTTTTCCAGTGGCTTCTTTCAGCCCATATGTCTGTACATTTTTGACGGTAATAAACATTGGATAATTGCCACTTCATCCCTTAGCTACCACACTGTTTGCTGAGAAGTAAGATACCACTTAGGTATAAACATCAAGAAGTGTTTTGCTCCTTCTTCCTAGACTGGTTATTCAGTTTACAGCATTAAATTTTTAATGCACACCTTTTTCAACTCAAGTATCTAAGTACCCTTTTGCAGCCCAAGGCAACCAGGTAATCTTACATCAAATTGTTTTCATAATTTCTGGTGATACTTGGTGATATGTTCAGTTTGTTCCTTAGAATCGTAAGTTCTTTTTAAGTGCAGTGAGGAAATCACTTTTGAGTCAAAACTACATGAAATTCTAGCATAGAATCATAGAATTGTATAGTTGGAAGGGCCCCCAGGACCATACAATCTCACCCCCTGCAAGGCAGGAATCGTAAGAATCCATGGCAGATGGCCATCCAACCTCTGATTGAAAACCTCCAAGGAAGGAGAGTCTCCCACCTCCTGAGGGAGACTGTTCCACTGTTGAACAGCTCTTGCTGTCAGAAAGTTCTTCCTGATCTTTAGTCAGAATCTCCTTTCTTGTAACTTGAAGCCCTTGGTTCGAGTCCTACCCTCCGGAGCAGGAGAATACAAGTTTTCTCCATCTTCCATTTGACAGCCCTTTGGATATTTGAAGATGGCTATTATATCTCATCTCAGTCTCCTCTCTTCCAGGCTAAACAGACCCATTTCCCTCAACTGTTCCTCATAAGGCTTGGTTTCCAGATGCTTTGCTTGCTTTGATAAAAAGCAGAACAGCAGCTTAAAGGAAAACAAAACTGAATAAAGGAAAGCACATTCTTTTTTTATTTATAAGCCGTCTATGCCTGAAAAGAGGCAGGTCTACATTTGGCAGGTCCATTGTGGGGTGAGGAGATTGGATACTCTCACTGTTGTGTGTGCAGCACCTTCACTTTGCTTTTAGTGGTTGATCTCACAATTATTCTTAATCGTGTTGCAGTTTTTTACACGGCTTGTAATTGCAAGCTGCTTTGAGGGCCCAACATTGGCCAGAAGGATAGGTACAAATATAAGTACAAAGTTGAAATTGTCTGACCTGGGGTTTCTTATTCTTCTGTCTTCAGGTGGTATCCAAGTACATTGAGAACCCAGTCTTGTTCTTTCTTGAAGATGTGGGATTAGTTAAATTTGACATCCGTTACATTGTGTTGTTGCGATCAGTTAAGCCACTCCGACTGTATGTTTATGATGTGTTTTGGCTACGGTTCTCAAATAGGTAAGAAGGCAGCTTCTACCATGCATTGAGAAGGGTTGGACTTGTGGCATTGCTGAATTTCATGAAGAATGAATGTTGTATTTCATCCATTTTTCCTTTTCAGAGCATTTTCACTTGATGACTTGGATGATTATGAGAAGCACTTTACGGTCATGAATTATGCTTCTGGAGTCTCGTTAAAACAGGTGAGTAAATTATACAGGAAAAGGAGAGCTTGGTGGACCAGATGGTGTGATGGGTTGGACTGTGGCCCACCAGCCCCTGACTCCCGTTAGCCCAGTGGCTTGGCTTTGCTGCATGGTTGTTTGGCACCGTGGGCTTCTTGGGGAATTAAGGGTGGGATAGAATTGTAATAAACAACAAATTACAGTCGTACCTTGGATCCAGAACGCCTTAGTACTCATCCGTTTTGGCTTCCGAACGCCGTAACCCCGGAAGTGAGTGTTCCAGTTTGCGAATGTTCTTTGGAAGCTGAACATCTGATGCAGCTTCCGATTCCGTGCAGGAAGCACCTGCAGCCAATCAGAAGCCGCGCCTTGGTTGTCAAACATTTTCGGAAGTTGAATGGACTTCCGGAACGGATTCCATTCAACAACCAAAGTATGACTGTAATGATAAATCTGAGGCCACCTTCTGCAACAACCTTACCAAAGCTAACTAAACGCATATGAATTATTTGGGGGGGGGGGCACCTGGAAACGCCCATAGGCTGCCTGGAGCAAACGCAGGATTATAAATGCAATACCCGGCCACTGCAACTGCACCCATGAGGCAGCAGCGAGGGCTCAGGTGAAGCTGTGGCAAGGCCGGTAGTGGCACAATGACAGGGCGGATCTGGCACCTGGGGCTAATCACTTCGCCCTCCTTCATGCAAGCACCAGCCTTGCTTTTCACCTATTTAATGGAGCCTTATGTGAGCCTCCATATTTCCAGGGAAGGGATTTCCAAATCCCATCAGCCCCAGTTGACAAGAGTGATGGGCCTATATTGTTGGAGTGCAGGTTCCCCATCTCTGGAGTTCACCCTCTGCCTTCTGAGGCTGACAGTTTCCCTTGGAGACTTAAGTTTTATTGGCTCTTACGACAAGAGTATTCAGAATGGGGTGTGGGATAGAAAGCAGCCTTCAAATATGGACGTAAAATTGCAAGAACTGGAGCCTAACCTGTAGAGGTGTTGACAGGAGGACAGAGGTGAAGTTTCGTGATCATGCTTAAAAGAATACCTTGCTAACCAAATGGTCTCTTCTTTTTCAGATCCACTATGATGAATTTATCCCTCTCTTTGAGAAACAGTATCCTGAGTATTCTTGGAAATCTGTGCAAGTAAGGCACCTGTGATTCAGTAATTTATTTATTTTTCTTCTAGTGGTAAAAAATTACCAGAGTTTAATTTTTCTGCCATAGATTACGTTATTATGATGATTATGTCTCTCACACAAAGGTCATTACTCCATAAAATGGGCCACAGGTGGTTCTAATTATATGTACTGAGATTATTTCCCCCCTATGGCTTCAGTAGTGGTTCAAGATTTCACATGGTTGCATCCTGTGTCTAGTGCTAATTTGGCAGGAATAGTCATCAGTAAGGTCGCTTAGACTCAATCACTGCCTCCCTTTCAAATGCTTCTGTTATTATTTGACAAATGTTTGAGTTGAGCAATAGCAAGGAGTCTCAGCTTAGTCCGAGAGCCTAATGCTTTGTGTGAAACGGGTCTGGGTTTCATTCCCCGCCATCTCCAGTCAAATTACCTCAGGAAATAATGTTAAAGTTTGTTGCTCTTACACCTGCATTTATTGTAAATGTGACTTTTTGTTGTTGCCAGGACGATATTTTCAAGGCATTTGCTGAACTCTTCCAAGCTGCTTGTGCAAAGCCTGCACCGTTTGGCATCTGTGATTATCCATCCTCAAGAGCCGTTTATGCCATTGACCTGATGCTTAAGTGGGATACATCCAGCAACGGTAATTTCTTCTTCTGACTTGTCCTTTTTGTCCTCCATATTTTTAGGGCTCTTCTGAAATTTGGGAAACCAGAAAAGAGATTTAATTGCTTTTATTAGTGGCCATTATAGCTTTGGTGGGATTGCCTTTAAAGGGGTCGCTTTTTGGACAAAGGCCTTTTCACTTATAAATGGAAAGATACTGCAGCATTTCAGAGCAGGGAGTCTTCAAACTTTGTGTGCAAAGGGGTGCATACTGAAAAAGTTCTTCACTCCCCGCTGAAAGGGTCTCCTGGAGTGCAAGTGAATAAATTGGGATGTGCAGCAGGTGGGAAGCTTTCCTTCTCTGCCTGGCCCTCCTCTCTGGGCAACCACCCACCACCCCTGCCACTTGGAGAAGTTCCCATCTCTCGGTGCCTTTGGGCCTCCTCCTCTCCCTCCAGCAGGAGGGCTCCTCTTAAGGGTCCTCTGAGAGCTGTCCAAGGTGCTATGCCAAGTGCTAAGGGTAAGAGGAGAAAGTGTGTTCCGTGTTGGGGAAGCCTCTTTGTGTTTTAACATGTGTATCTCAATAAAACTACGTGATCGCTGTCTGTCTTCTAGGCAAACGGTTTATGCAGCCTCAGATTCTGGAGGTGAATTTTAACCCTGACTGCGACAGAGCCTGCAGGTATCACCCGACTTTCTTCAACGATGTCTTCAGTGCCCTCTTCCTGGATGAAGCCAAGGATTGCCATGTGACTGCCATTGTCTAGGGCTTGTCTTGGCTATTTTGCGCTTCCCAGTGAGATGCTTATAATTTCAGTTCTATGAGCTGCTTATGCAAGAATCTTTCCTGTACTAGCAATCAAGACAGAAATCTACTCAATCAGGTGGAACATGCATATAATGTGCTTGTAAGCAGTTGTCTGGGTTGCCTTAAAAAAAACCCTTTTTTTTACTTTCTTGCCTGTCTCAATTACTTTATCGCTAGTTCACTTTCACAAAGTGTATGTTTTTATTGCATTCTGATGCTCACAGAAGTGCAGTATCAATTTATTATTTTTTTCTCAGTAGTTGGTATATTTTGTTGGTTACAAAGAAGTATCCGTACAGCTTTTCCCTATGTCCTTTGTGTTTTTATAACCTGCTGCAGATTTACTGAGGCCATTGTTTTTCTTAAGACCATTGTGCTCCCGCATCTTTAAAGGCTTTGTTTTACAAATGAACATGAAGCAAATTATTTGAAAGCCATAGCTGGCTCCTATGCCTGCAGAATTTCAATAAACTATGTCCCCACAAATACCAGAAACTGCCTTTGAAATAACACAAGAGCATCTGTAATTTTTGTTTCTTGGTGTATCAGGTCTTCACCTTGAGAAGTCACTTCAGCTTCCTGGTTTTGCAACATAAACCTTGCTTGCCTCCAATATTTCCATTCTTTATTCTAGCAAATAAAATGGTTCAGACACTGGCCTTCCCCTCCTGTCTCCTCCTACACCTTAAAAAAAGAAGCAAGCATCATCTTTACATTTTCATTCTTTGCCTGACTGCTGCCCTCCCTTTTAATGAGCTCTTAATGTATTTGAGTTGCAGCACTGCTTTCACCAACAGGGATGGTGGTTCAAAAATAATTGTTAAGAATTCACCTTGTGACAGGAGTACATGTGTTTTAAAGCAGCAAACCAACTTCCATCACTTGCTTAGCACAGCCCATCTTCTGCCAGCTGAACAACTCCAGCCAGATAAAAAGTGTTTCTTCCCTACAGTGGGGTCTCCAGTATGGCAGCAAAGTAAAAAAGTTTTGCTTTGAAACTGAGTCTTGTCTCGCTGGTTTTACATACGGCCAGAATCAGGTTGCCTGTCAGCTCAGCACCTTGACAAATTGCTATGCTCTGGTCTTGCTTGTCCATCTCTAAAAATGAGCAAAATGCCACATCTGGCATGAACGCTTACTGTGGGAACATAAGGGATTGGTTGTTACTGAGCTGCAGGTTTTAAAATGCTGATTTCTGCCAGCACTCTTTTTGCCAGATAAGGTGCCATTAGATCGCTTCATATCCCTGATGGGTAGCTTCTTCCTCCGCTACTGAATACCAGTTGCTAGAAACCGCAGGAGGGGGAAGAGTGCTGTCATGCTCAGATCATGCTTGCAGGCTTCCCAGAATGCTGATCCAGCAGCCGGTCTGTTGTTACATTCATACTCCCATTTCTAATGTTTGGTTGGGCTCCTTCCACCCAAGTCTGGCTGGCCAGTATCTGCTTTGTTTATAGCATCAACAAGTCTCATCAAGAGTTTCTATCCAGCTCTTAGGAAGCCCAAAGGCTGAGAGACTCAAACACACAATATATTTTTCTGTTAAAGGTAAGTTAAAGAAAAGGTCAATAGTTTCGCTATAAAAATCTCAGCAGGAAGAACTTCCAGACCCTTTGAAGCTCAAGAATTCCATGACTTTTTCTACAGCGCTATTATTTGGGCTGGTTCGCCAGTGCGTGTGGCTACCAGAAGGCTGCATCTGCAGGTCAAATGTGCATGTGGCCTCAAACACAGTGCTTTCCGAATGAAGACAGCTCATAATCTGACTGCAGACTCTCTTGTGATGAGCAAGCAATTGGGCATACATGTGTGTTTCCCAAATTAAGGACGTGGACATAAGGACAACCTGGCTACAAATACATTAATAATCACAATTTCTGGGTCCGTTACTGAAGTTTATTAGATTTATTAAGCAATAAATCTGAGACAACATATGGTTTAAGCACTGGGGTGGTGGAATTGGAATCCAACTTAGAAAATGTTTCTTTTTTATAGAAAATAGCCCTGGAAAAATGTGTGTTACGGGTGTTTCTTATTGCGATTGTCTTTCCAGATACGATAGTTCAGCACAGAGGCAAAAGTTAGCCAGGCTAAATAAGGGTACATCAAATATGCTGCTGTTTTGTTGACATGGTACCAGACTGTAGTTGTAGCTGTTGCTGCTCCTGTGGTGAGCAATATAGTCACCAGCCCCTGAAAAAGAAATGAATGACGTTAAAATGAGTGCTTCATGGGATCCTAGAGCAGAGAGGGCTACAAAGAACTGCAACTTCAGCCACACACCCCTTTGCCTTGTTTTTGTGCTGATTACAGGCATTTACCCAATGTAGTACTTGACCCCTTCAACAGCAACATACCCAAATATCCATGGGCTTTTGTAAAGCAAAAAGTCAAATAGCCAAAGCTCCAAGGATTTTGGTTGAGCATGCCAACATGATCTGTCCTCATTATTGCTCACATTCCCAAGACCTTATTGTGGGAACTCTGCACAGTGGATCTCCTTCCCTCTGCCATACATGAAGGATCATCCGTCAGCAACTTCTGAAAGTCAGATTTCTGGCCAGACTTCACATGACTCATAAAATTGGACCCCATTATTGTTGAATTGCTGCTTTTGGGTTGTATTTTTGTATACTGTTTAGCGATTTATAAATATTAAGCAGTTAAAAATGCTTTGAAATTAATAAGCATTCCTCTGACAACTCTACAACACATACAAGTTTCCCAGCAGGTAATTTATTGCTGAAAGAATTCCCTTAAGGCAGAAAGCTGGCAAACCACTGCTCTAAGCCACAAGGGCATGGACTGACACAGAGCATTGCCCCACTTACCCAGCCTGTTTGGTGCTTTCCGAAGAATATGGGGACCCATGACCAATTTAATGCCAGGTTTCCTGCGTACAGCCCAAGGGGAACCAGGGATTTTTCATTGAAGCCTCCCAATTCCCTCCACACGAGGTAAGAACCATATCTGAAAGAATGGGGAAATGCCATTTGTCAGAAAATGGACTGGGTGCGTGAGGATTTTAACAGAAATCCTAAACTCCATACTGAGAATAATGCAAAAGTCATGAGACGCTAATACTTTCATACCTTGCCAGGGTTTCTGACCCATTAGAGATCGCTGAAATCTCCTTATCCTTCTCTACAAAGCCACAAATGCCTATATATTGCACAGTGTTACTGTAACTATTAAGTGTATAAAATTTTACAAACCTGTTAACAATAATCCTAAATAACCCACCCCACCCCAAAATCAGTTGAATACTCATCACAATTGTTAATGTCACCATGTTTTTCATAACTATGTATGTATCCCAAACTTCCATTATTAACCATAACTTGCTACCTTTCCAAAACATTTCAACAAATTGATAAATACAAGAATTAGAACTGGAATAAAACAGTTTATAATCTTAAAAGGTAGATTAAAACTAACTAAAATGAAGTGCAACTATTAAACTTTCGGCCCTTTGCCCAAAGGCCTTTCTGAACAAAATGTCCTGTCACCCAAACCTGCCTCCTAAAGGACAGGAACCATCAGGCCTCTGGCTGTCTCTTTGAGAACAGAAATTCCGTTACTGGGAGTGTCGCAACCAAGGAGGTCTTGCTTATTAGAGTGTGAAGACAGTTGGCATAAATCAGGAGACCAAAGCTCCAATTCCTACTCTGCTCTTAAGTTTGCTCAGTGACATTTGCAGCCAGGCTCCTCTGACAAGGGTAAAAATGAGTTTCTTAGAGCAAGGGTGGAATATATTGCATATGTGAGAAGTACGAAATAAATGTGAATACATTAAAAGATGATGTGGTTCAAGCAGCAGGGCTGTTCCTTTACATTTAAGTGTAGTGTGCAATTACATGCGACATTTGGCGCATGATTCTTTAACATCAACTTCGTTGGACTGGTCATGTTGTGCAGATGCCTGATGATCGTTTTCCAAAGCAACCACTCTATTCTGAACTTAAAAATGGAAAGCGTAATGCTGGTGGTCAACAAAAGAGGTTTAAAGACTGTCTTAAAGCAAAATTTTTAAAATGTAGTATAAACACCAACAATTTGGAAACACTTGTCTGTGAGCGCTCCAGTTGGAGAACAGCCTTTACCAAAGGAGTCATGGACTTTGAAGACACTTGAACTCAGGACACAAGGGAGAAACATGCTAGGAGGAAGGCACGCTTGGCAAATCCACACCATGATCAACTCCTGCCCCGAAACCAATGTCCCCACTGTGGAAGGACACGTGGATCCAGAATTGGCCTCCACAGTCACTTACGGACTCATTGTTAAAACCATGTTTATGGAAGACAATCTTACTCAGCTATGAGTGATTGCCAAAGAAGATGATGTGTAAACTTAGCTTGTGAAAACTAGCTTTTGCATTCTCTTCCACCAGGTGGCACTGAACAATGTGGAAAACACTTTGCGGAAACAACCTGTTCAAAACAGATGGGATCCCTGCCCTGCTAGCTAGGTTCCAGTGGCAGGGTTTCAAATCCCTGCTTTTAATAGGCAACCCAGTCAGATGGGCAGGGTGCAAAAAATAACATGGTTATCATGATTGCTTGGGTTTGCAAATACCAAGCAGCAAGGCTACCTAACTTCCTGTACAGCCATTCCCTAAGCAAGTTCTCAGCTGCAAACCACACTATAGCTGCAGCTCTGAAGGAAGCTGTTTCTTGCAAGCAAATGTCAGGGTTGCTGTCAGAAGGTGAAGCAGTGATGCCACACTAAGTTATCTTACGACTGTCATGTGGCATTGGAGGAAGGGCCCATCTGTCAGAAGGAGAGCACATGTTTTGCATGCAAAAGGACCCAAGTTTGATCCCTGGCATTTCCAAGTATTGCTGGAAAAGACCTGTTTGAAAGCAGTCAGTGAACACAAATACTGATGCACCTGGAGCAATGGCCGCACTCTGCCTAAGGCAGCGTCATACAGGGCTACTGCACCTACCCCAGCATTTGTACTAGCAAATGTGCATGCTCCACTATTATTTGTAGGTACGTATATTTATATTTATTTATTATATATATATTTATATGCGGGTGGCGCTGTGGGTAAAACCTCAGCGCCTAGGACTTGCTGATCGTCAGGTCGGCTGTTCGAATCCCCGCAGCGGGGTGCGCTCCCGTTGCTGTCCCAGAGCCTGCCAACCTAGCAGTTCGAAAGCACCCCCGGGTGCAGGTAGATAAACAGGGACCGCTTACTAGCGGGAAGGTAAACGGCATTTCCGTGTGCTGCGCTGGCTCGCCAGATGCAGCTTGTCACGCTGGCCACGTGACCTGGAAGTGTCTTCGGACAGCGCTGGCCCCCGGCCTCTTAAGTGAGATGGGCGCGCAACCCCAGAGTCGGACACGACTGGCCCGTACGGGCAGGGGTACCTTTACCTTTACCTATATTTATAGGCCTAGTACCAAGTGATACATACCTCAGCCTGTGCCCTTAAGTTCTAGACTGCAGACATCAAAACTTTACATCTCTGTTCAAGTGCTAAAAAAAACCTGGAAATGAACTTTTGCCACAATCTTAAGGAGCATGAAAATTCTCAAACTTCATTTCCCTATGAATCTCTACTTTCATTTTCTTTTTAATAAGCAAGTTTTCTAGCCCATAGGGTGAAATATGGGCATAATCCCTTCAGATATCCAAAACCAGAAAAGAGCTTGATGGGATTTACTTAGGCAAGTTCAGATTTCTTAGTGTACATATTTTTAAAGGCCTTAAACAACTATATTGTAAAAATAAGACTACATACCCCATTGACGAATATAATGCTCCCCAGACAGGTGGGAAAACCCAGTTGGGGGGGCGCCAAGAGGGCTTCTCCAGTGATTCATACCACGTAGGCAGTTCTTTCTTGACAATCCTAGCTCCCCAGATGCTACCGGCATTTGGCAAGAGTGTGAAAGCAACAGCAGGAGCCCATGAGGGAAGCGCTTCCATTTCTGAAACAAATATGCAAACTGGGTGAGAGTTGACTTTGCAAAGTGCAGTTTCACAAATACCAGCAAAATATTAGCAGTGCAGAAAAGCTGATCATTGGGCCTATATGCCTTTGCATGCCAGTGGCTGAGGGTTCAAAAGCAAGGAAGGGCTGCTGCCCTGCTGCAGCAACAAACTGGCCGCCTCAACTGGTTTCCAAAGACTGAAGGTGGGGAACTGATTCTATTGAACAGTGCTGCGTGTTTTCAGTTCATACAAAAAACTCTGTAGTGTTTGACTGGTGAGTCCTTACCCAAACATGTAGAATCGTAGAGTTGGACGGGACCTCTAGGGTCATCTAGTCCAACCCCCTCCAATGCAGGAATCTCAACTACAGCACCCATGAACTGGACACAGAATTCCAGGTGTGGCAGAATAGAGCAAGACTATTACTCTCCCCTTGAGCTGCCTGTGGTTACCCAATCTCTGTGTGTGCGTGCGTGTGCAATTCAGCATTTTTAAAAGTGCAAATGGGATTCAATTAGGTTTACCGTATTTTTTGCTCTATAAGACTCACTTTTTCCCTCCTAAAAAATAAGGGGAAATGTGTGGGCGTCTTATGGAGCGAACGCAGGCTGCGCAGCTATACCAGAAGCCAGAACAGCAAGAGGGATTGCTGCTTTCGCTGCGCAGCGATCCCTCTTGCTGTTCTGGCTTCTGAGATTCAGAATATTTTTTTTCTTCTTTTCCTCCTCCAAAAACTAGGTGAGTCTTGTGGTCTGGTGTGTCTTATAGAGCGAAAAATACGGTAGGTGGAAGGAAGAGGGTGAAGTTGGAACTTTCCTAGGAGAAAAGTATTCCAGCAAATACGGTAATGGAAGCATTACCTGCGAGGAGGCCAAGCCTTATAAACAGCATCAGACACAGGAAGGTGTTACAGAAACCCGTATAACTTGTTTCAATTAATTGTTCTAACTGTTGCTTAGCATACTTAGAAAAGTCTCTTTTTGGGTGCAGCAAGGTAAAAGAAGCTCAGAGTTCACATATACTCCACCTGCCTGTTTTATGAACATGAATTTCTGGACATGCTCTATGGCAGCTATCCTAACCCCACTTGCCTGGAAGGAAGCCCCCTTGAATTCAATGGGACATACTTCCTAGTTGACATGGTAACGATTCCACTGTACCTCACTGGGTTATCCTTCCTGCCATAGTCAATAAATTGTTTGTGCAAATAATTAGGATTTTTTTTTTATTACAACACCAGCAGCGGACCAACATGCAAAAGGTAAATGCTTCCCATCATGTTATCTCCATGCCAGGAAAAAATGCTGATTGTTTCATTTCTCTATATCCAGGTTCACTATGAAAGGCCCAGGAACATCAGGGCCAGAGGGTTTTTTTAAAGATATTGACTCTGCCAACCACGGGAATGAGAATTAATTCCCTACTGGAGGCAAATGTGCTAAAGGAAAACGCCCATCCTCCTCTCTTTAGTGTAATTTGAACTCTCTACATAATACATTTGGTAAAACAGGGCAGAGGTTGTGTAAGTTATTACATTGCTTCTACAACAAGCCTAACAGGAAAAAAGTGGCTTCAAAAGTAAGAGACGTGATCAGTTAAACAAGTAGAGACCTTTCCACTCATATCAAGTTGTCCTGTGAAATCGGACTTGTTTCATAATGTTTGCAAAACTTATCACCCTTTTTATGTAATCTCTCCATGTAATGGTTGTGGCTGAACTGCAGCCATTTTACACATTGTAATAGCTAGCTCAAGTGATGCTAGGGAAGAAAATGGGTATAATAAAAAGCCCCCACCCCAAGTAACAGCACCACCCAAAGTTGCTCATTTGCAAAGTGGACCGGCTGAAATCAATTGACAAGCAACCCAAATCCATTTATTTCAGTGAATCTGCTTAATTTGGATAAGAATCACTCACTGGACATAGTAGGGGTTAATTGCTATGCTTTAACCAATCCAGGAGCAAAGAAAATCTATAAAGGTTGGGAAATTCATTCTGGACTAAGAATCCACCCAAAAAGAATGTGCCTTTAACAGCCGCTTGGCAGGCTAGAAATTAGCAAGTGAAGTGCCCCCACCCCCACCCCACCCCCGGCCAGCATGCTGCGATAAGAAGGTCACTGAGACTCGGTGAACTGCCCTGAGACCTCCAGGTATAGGGCAGTATATAAATTCTAACAACAACAACAACTACTGACCTGAGGAAGTGAAAACTGCACGCTCTCCTCTTAGCTCTACTCTGCTGAGTTAGGATAAATTACTTCATTTTCTGGTCCCTTGTGTCCTCACATTTGTTTTTATTCATTTCTGTGTTCTAACTGTTCATCGGATAAGGGAGGATATTTTGGTCTTTGCCCTATTAATCCTTTAGCCCCAGTACTTCTGCAACAACCAACAATTTAACTAGAAGAAAGTTAGGCTAAGGGCTCAAAGGCAAGACCAGAAACAAAAGGAGGCAAGTGAACAGATTTCCTCCTTTTATTTCTGGCCTTTAATAGCAGCTGCACATTTTACATGTGAATTTTTCTCAGCACTTTTTCTGCAGGCCAAGAAAAGCTTTCTCTGCTGAATTCCATGCTGGCCAAGGGACAAGAGGAGGGCCAGGTGTGGTGGCCGAAGAGGGTGACATCCCTAAAAAGCACTTCATGGAGATTTGCCAAAGGATGGTAAAACATGTTGCTACAGAACGATAATCACATTTAATCTCATGTAAATTAAATTCAGGCAGTCATAACTTTCAGTCTCCAATGCAAATCAACAATGAAATCCATGCTACTCCATTCAATTTTTTTAAAACTGCTTCAGGCTAGTGTGGGAGTTAAGCATGTCAGAATCAGCACCTGCTCTACCAGTCAGGTTTCTGCTTTCTTTAGACACTTAACCCCTACAACTCCTGCTTGCAAACTTGCTTTGATATAGCCAAGTGCCGACTCCTAGTTGTGAAGGTAGCTCCTGTCTAACATGTGTCTTTTAAAGCTGAACTGCATGGAGAAATTCAACTGCTGAAACAAAGTGTTGAATGAAATCATCCAGTGAATTAACACTGTCAGGGGTCCCTTTACCTTTTTTATGAAGGCCTCTAGAGCCCTGGCATTAAAAAGGCAGCAACAGAGGCAGATTTATAAAGTTGCTTCTCTCCTGTTGAATGCTCTGAGCCAGTGTGGAATTGTAGAAGAACCCAAAGCAAGGTTAACTTTTCAAGAAAAGGCACACATCACCAAACAGCCCTAATATGCAATTGATTCAACCCCAATGACCGTAGCTCATTTAAATCATGGGTGCTAGGCAGTTAGTTTTGGATGAACTGGCTGGTGATGGGGAGGCTGTTTTGCTGCAACTGCCCCCACCCCCTAAAAAAACTCTGAACAAGTTATAAATACAGCTCTTTATTCAATTGCTGTGGTTTATCAAGGCATTGGGCAAATTGTTCCAAGTCTCCAGGAGGGGATGGAAGAGATCTATCTAGACAATACAGAGGGCTAGAGGACCCCCTGCTCTTTTGGAGAAGCCTGGAAAGGGGGAGCTGGGGTAGCACCCCAACCCAGCCTCTGCAGCAAGTGGTGGGGTTTGCTTTCTCCTATTTAGTTTCTATGCTGGCAGCTGAGGAGGCCAGGCGGCATCTCTCCAGGCTTCCGTTTTCAGTCGCTGACTTCTACAAACTTGCTGGCCTGCGGAGGTGGGGGTCGCCCAGATGGGCCGCGGGAGATGCGCTGCCGGGATTTCACGCCGCCCTTTCGGGGTTACTACGGTACCTGCTCAGGGCAGCCAGGTAACAATATCTCTGGCAACGGGAGGACCATCGGGAATACGCGTCCGACTCGGCGGAGCCCCTGCCTTCCTTGCAAGCTGTGGGTAACGCCCTTCCCAAGTTAGGCACAACCTCCTCGTGCCTTTGCCTCTACTATATATGGACTCCCCCCCCCCTTTCCTTTCCTTTCCTTTCCTTTGCTATGATCCTGTAGGTTTTTAAGCAGAGGTTCGGGACGGCTCAGTCGGGAGACCTTGAAACTCTTAAATCTCAAGGTCGCGGGTTCGAACCCCACGTGGCAGGTTCGTGCATTGCAGGGGGGGTTGGACTAGATGACCGGGGGATCCCTTCCAGCTCTACAGGTCCTAGGAAGCTGCCCACGCTGCTAGTCCTCAGTGCGCATCTGCTGGAGCAAGCGCTTGCAAAGGCGTTAGAACCCGTACCTGCGTCGGCTGCTGCTGCTGCTGCTGCTGTTTCCTCCGCCGACCTCGCTGCTCGGAGAAAGCGAAAGGGTTGTGGGAAAGGAAGCGAGGGAGCGGCCCACTGGGCGGGCGAGAGGGAGGCGGAGAAGGGAGCAAGGGGCGCGCCCATCTCGATGCCGGGGAGAGAGAGGAAGAGGCGCTTTGGAAATGCCTTGGGAAACAGGGAAAAAAGCCACTCCTAGCAGCGCCTGATTTATAACACAGAACGCAACCATTTCATCATGGGACCACGGAGCATCAGAAAGTATAACACAATGCATTTGCAAGAGAACCGGAATCAACCGCAGCAGAATGCAGTTATGCACGAGCCTCTTACACAGGTGCCTTAATCGAAATAAAATGAAATAAAAATATTTCCAGTAGCACCTTAGAGACCAGCTAAGTTTGTTATTGGTATGAGCTTTCGTGTACATGCACACTTCTTCAGATACTTCTTCAGATACAGGTGCCTTGAGTATGGCTGACAACTTCATTGAGAGGCCTGAGTTTGCTTTTGCCAGGTCATCTCATTGACATTAGGTCTACTTTGAGACAAAGAGAGTCATTTCCTTTTTCTCTTCAGATCTTTCATATTTGAAAATCCCTTCTTGAAACAATGTGTCGTGAACTGTAGCCAATGCTCTTAAAAAGAGGTGTGGATACGGTTTCTGGTTGTGTGCCCACAAAAACTATTTTGATGGCATAGTATACAAGACTAAGGGACGCTGGTGGCGCTGTGGGTTAAACCAGAGAGCCTAGGGCTTGCCCATCAGGTCGGCGGTTCGAATCCCACGACGGGGTGAGCTCCCGTTGCTCGGTCCCTGTTCCTGCCAACCTAGCAGTTTGAAAGCATGTCAAAGTGCAAGTAGATAAGTAGGTACTGCTCCGGCGGGAAGGTAAACGGCGTTTCCATGCACTGCTCTGGTTCGCCAGAAGCGGCTTAGTCCTGCTGGCCACATGACCCAGAAGCTGTACGCCGGCTCCCTCGGCCAATAAAGGGAGATGAGCGCCGCAACCCCAGAGTCGGCCACGACTGGTCAGGGGTCCCTTTACCTTTACAAGACTAGGCTAAAATGTCTAGATGTTTCTTTGATTGTCCTTGAATCTTCCTGCCACACTTGCCATTCTCTCCTGCAACACCCTTGGAGAACCACTGCTTCAAAACCTGGTCCTTTGGCGGAAACGGCCTTTTCCCTTCTCTCTCAGCCACATCACAGCTGAGCCAATGCGTGCTTTTTATTTTATTTTGGGAACTTCAAGAAAGCCCTCCAAGAAATTCTGAAGGTTTAAGGCAAATGCAGGAGACAGAGGTAGCAGAAAAGAGATAGGCTCCCAGGTGAGAGCCTATGGCTTTAAGCAATGCATATTTTCCTTTGCTGTAAGTCACTTGGAAAGGGACGCGGGTGGCACTGTGGGTAAAACCTCAGCGCCTAGGACTTGCTGATTGTATGGCTGGCGGTTCGAATCCCCGCGGCGGGGTGAGCTCACGTCGTTCGGTCCCAGCTCCTGCCCACCTAGCAGTTCGAAAGCACCCTTAAGTACAAGTAGATAAATAGGTACTGCTTTATAGCAGGAAGGTAAACGGCGTTTCCGTGTGCTGCGCTGGTGCTGGCTCGCCAGAGCAGCTTCATCACGCTGGTCACGTGACCCGGAAGTGTCTCCGGACAGTGTTGGCCCCCGGCCTCTTAAGCGAGATGGGCGCGCAACCCCAGAGTCGGTCACGACTGGCCCATATGGGCAGGGGTACCTTTACCTTTTTAAGTCACTTGGAGACCTTCAGGTGACAGCTGGGGGGGGGCAAGGTGCTCGAGAAGATGGTGGCAATTCAGCTGCAGGCATGTTTGGAGGAAATCCGTTATCTGGACCCATAACTCCTCCCTCTTGATCCCACCATTTAAGCTAAAACTAATTTTGAACACTATGGTCATGAAAGAAAAACACAACCTTTCCTGTTTTATAGTTGCCCTTTTTTTTATTGTCAGCAGTATAAAGGTAACTTCAACACACAGACTAAGCTCATCAGGCCTTAACTTCTAAGCAGAGATGTATATCTAATTGCATTTTTAGATGTGAAATTTAAGAGAACTTAAGAAGTAAATAAATGCACACATCAAAAGTTAACCACTAGAATGTCTATGGGGATTAAAATTTCTATGTTGCAACAAAGAAAAAAAGTTGTGGAACCTTAAAGACTATCAGATTGGATTAAGATTCAGGGAGCCATGTTGGTCTGATGCAGTCGAAATATATATATATATATATATATATAATTAAAAATTCCCAGTAGCACCTTAGAGACCAAATTTGTTCTTGGTATAAGCTTCCGTATGCATGTACACTTTTCAGCTACCACAGATTGGATTAAGGTGTATTTATCTCCCTTAACATCTTCACACTTTAAACATATACGAATCTAGAAAAGTCTGTGTCTCTTTAATTCTGTGACTCACAACACACACACGCAACAACCTGGCACATATCTGCTCGTCAGAGCCATACGTGCCAGTGGATTTGTGCCTCTGTGTTTTTGTGGTAGATACGCGTCTACCACACGAGTACGTGTAGAGAGAGGGGGGACCTTGGGTGCGGTGGAACCCTCTTTTCTACGGCTCGGGTTTCCAGGCCGCGGAGGGGGAAGCTTTTTGCTAACGGACCGGGCCTTGCATTTCTGGCTTTCCGGCCTCACACGCGGAAGGAGGCTCCCGTTGCCATGGCGACCTCCGCCGCGCCGCACCTGCTGCCGCCGGGCCTCTCGGCAGGCCGCGCTCTCCCCTTCCCGGCCCTGCGGCGATGGCTCAGCCGAGGCGGAGCCCCGAGGCCCCCCGGCGCGGGGGAGGCGGCGAGCGCGGCGGGGCTGTTGCGGGACGCAGCGGCGGCGGAGGAGGACGAGGCGCCGGGGCCGGGGCCTGGCGTGAAGGCGCGCCGGGCTCCCGAGGAGGCTTCGGTGCTGCTCTTCCCCGGCCAGGGCAGCCAGTTCGTGGGGATGGGCCGCGGGCTCCTGCGCTACCCGAACGTGCGGGAGCTGTACCGCGTGGCCGAGGGCGTCCTGGGCTACGACCTGCTCGGCCTCTGCTGCCAAGGGCCCGGCGCCCAGCTGGAGCGCACCGTGCACAGCCAGCCCGCCGTCTTCGTCAGCTCCCTGGCCGCCGTGGAGAAGCTGCACCAGGAGCAGCCCAGGGTGAGGGGGCACCGCGGGGTCATCTAGTCCAGCCCCCGGGGCCAGGCAGGAGTCTCAGCTAGAGCAGCCGCCTCCCCGAGAGAGGGGTGGGAAGGCAGGGGGCAGAGCAGGAGCATCTCCCACCTACGGGGCTTTCAGCAACTGGCATTCAGAAGCACTGACTGGGTTGCCCTCTCCTCACCTCCATTTGTCTAATCCAGGGGTGTCCAGACTTTTTTCAAAGAGGGCCAAATTTGATGAAGTGAACATGCCTGAGGGCCCACCAAAGTTATTGACCTTTTTAAAGGATTGATGTTGTGCTTTTTCTTAGATTTCGCCCCCCCCCCAGGAAATAAACTGCCAGAGGCCGGATTAAACCAACCGGCAGGCCGGATTAGGCCCCCAGGGCCAGACTTTGGACATGCCAATACTCTTAAAGGCTGCCACCTCCTGTGGGAGGGAGTGCCGTAGTTTGACTATGTGAAGCACTTGGGTTTTGTCTGCCCCAGCCTCCCAATGTTCAGCTTCCTGGGATGCTTCACTAGAGTTCTGTGTTAGGCGAAAGGGAGGGAGACTTTCCTCTGCCCACTTTCTATGTGCCAAGGAGAAAGAAGCAGGCTGCGGCACAATTGACAGTGCACACGGGGATGGGGTGCCGTTCCTGCGTTTCTCACACTTTGTGAACAGGTAGGGTGTTTCTGCATCATTTCCACTTGTTGCTTACTGGAGACTTTTTAAATTTCTACAGGTAGTGGAGAGCTGTGTGGCAGCTGCTGGATTCAGCATTGGAGAATATGCAGCCCTTGTTTTTGCAGGAGCCATAGACTATGCAGAAGGTATCAAGAAAGTACCCTTGCCCTTTCATATTAAATGTTTATCTAAAATCTTTGCAATGCAAGGATAGCATGTAGCCGGGGGGCACGGCAGGGGGGGGTGTAGCCCCAGGTGCACAATTTGGGGGTGGGGCACAAACCAAGAACCCCCCTGGGATCCCCATCCTGCCCTGTCTGCTGCTGGGGGTCTCTGGGCCCTGGAGCCCAGCCTCACTGCTGCATCTCCAGCCCCCTTGCTGAATGGCTGCCTGGCCAGCATTGGGGGAGTGGGATTCACATGCCAAGGCTCTTTCGCTGGGCTCCTCCTTTTGCAAGTGGGGAGGCAGAGCAGCATGGCCCTGCTTGGTTCCAGTGGTGATGGCTGCCCACGTGCACATGCACCCCAGGTGCCAGCAGACAACTTGTGTTGCTGACTGTGGCGCATTAGTCTTGGCACACAATTCTTTGTGGTCCTCTGCTAGTGAAGGCAATGGCCGAGCTTCATGCTCTGCCACCAGGAGGGAGGCGGAGAGCAGGCAGGGGTGGGGCACACCGCCTGCAGGGGCATGGTGCCCAGCACGGGCAGGGAGGCAGCCACGATGGAACCCCACCAGGATCGCGCTGCCGGGGGCGGTGCGCTCCCCTCACACTCCTCTTCCTCCGCGACTGAGTGAAGGGTATCTTAAAGGTAAAGGTAAAGGTACCCCTGCCCGTACGGGCCAGTCTTGACAGACTCTGGGGTTGTGTGCCCATCTCACTCAAGAGGCCAGGGGCCAGCGCTGTCCGGAGACACTTCCGGGTCACGTGGCCAGCGTGACATCGCTGCTCTGGCGAGCCAGAGCCGCACACGGAAATGCCGTTTACCTTCCCGCTGGTAAGCGGTCCCTATTTATCTACTTGCACCCAGGGGTGCTTTCGAACTGCTAGGTTGGCAGGCGCTGGGACCGAACGACGGGAGCGCACCCCGCCGCAGGGATTCGAACCGCCGACCTTTCGATCGGCAAGTCCTAGGCGCTGAGGCTTTAACCCACAGCGCCACCTGCGTCCCGAAGGGTATCTTAGTGTCCAGCTATTTTATTTCTTCCTCAACTTTATGTGTTACATCTTTGTGCTATTTAAGTAATAAGTAAGTAAAATTGAAATCCAGATCAAGTCCATATAATGTGTACAAAAGTATAAAGTATAACCAACTTTGCAGTGGATAAAATGTGAGGATTTCTTGTATTAATATCTTCATAGACATATTGGGAACCGCCCAGAGTGGCTGGGGAGGCCCAGCCAGATAGGCGGGGTATAAATAATAAATTATTATTATTATTATTATTGGGAACAAGTTGTAAGATTCTGAATTTAAATATCATTGCTTGCAGGAAAGTTGCTTCAGCTAGTCTGAAGCCAGCTTCTGTTGACATAAATACAGTTTGGGGCAGACAGTAGCTTAGTTGAGCATTATGCGAAATCATGACTTGTATGAACTCTATTAACTGAAACCATGGTTTGAGTTTCCAAACACCCAAAAGGCTTACTAAGCCATGGATGACAAATTCACTTCAAACTGTAGTTTCTGTTTGTTGGTTTGTTAATTCAGATGTGCAAAAGCATAGACTACATTGGACATCACACTGAACTATGTTTTAGCATAGCGTGCATGAGCCCAGCTTCTCTGGCTTTTGTGCCTCTCCTTTCCCAGCTCTGGTGACATGGGAAGCAACATTTACAGGTGAAACTCGAAAAATTAGAATATCGTGGAAAAGTTCATTTATTTCAGTAATTCAACTTAAAAGGTGAAACTAATATATGAGATAGACTCATGCCAAGAGAAAGATGAGAGACATGAGACCGAGCAATGCAGAAGAGCTGAAGGCTGCCATTGAAGCATCCTGGTCTTCCATAACACCTCAGCAGTGCTGTAGGCTGATAGCATCCATGCCACGCCGCATTGAGGCATTAATTGATGCACAAGGGGCCCAAACCAAGTACTGAGTACATATGCATGCTTCTACTTCTCAGAGGTCCAATATTGCTCTATTTGCAATCCTTGTTTTGCTGATTTTATTTAATATGCTAATTTTCTGAGATTGTTAATTTGGGGTTTTCATCAGCTGTATGCCATAATCATCACAATTATAACAAATAAAGGCTTGACATATCTCGCTTTGCATGTCATGAGTCTATCTCATATATTAGTTTCACCTTTTAAGTTGAATTACTGAAATAAATGAAATTTCCCACGATATTCTTATTTTTCGAGTTTCACCTCTAAATAAAAGCAGAAGTGAACACTTCAGTACTCTCCTCAGCTGTGGGACTGTACAAGCCTAGGAGGCTAGACTTGTTTATGCCATGCTAAATGAGAGTTTGGTGTGATGTCCAAATTACTACATTTCCTTAGGCATGGCTTGGCATGTTATGTGAATGTAGCCTATCTATGTTAACCAGAGTGAAAGCATGAAAAAATATACATATGGGTCCCTGTTGCAAGAATCCAAATTGCCAGCCCTTCATGCTTAATTTTCCTGGATACTTAGGTTCTGGTCATCTTGAATCTACATTAGTGGTATTTTAGGGAACCCCTGAAATCTGTGGATGTGTATCAGATGTTCTTCAGTTGTGGACAAGGACCACACAGCTGCATGGGTGTGTTCCGTGGTGCGCTTTCTGTTCATGGCAGACAGCAGCCTAGCCAGTGTTCTTTATAACTGACTGTGCACTCTGGAACAGGTCCCAGAATCTTCTGCACCGCATGCAAGTACTGTGGTGGTCAGTTTGATATGGAAAGGGTTCCCTGCAAGTAAAAAAGTTTGAAAGCTGCTACTCTACATCACAGAATACAATATTGTGTAATTAAACATTTCAGAGTTTTCACCTCTCTCTCTATGAAATCATTACATGGAAACATGCATTTAAGTTTGTAAAATCACAGCCAATTTTCTTTGTAGCTTCCATTTATCTTATGCTGAAGTTAAGTCCTCTTAGAGTTTCTTTCTTTTCTCTAGCCTTATATGCAGTGAAGGTGCGTGCTGAAGCCATGCAGGAGGCATCGGAAGCTGTCCCAAGTGGAATGCTATCTGTTATTGGCCGGCATAATTCAAATTATGCCACTGCTTGCTTGGAAGCTCGTGAATATTGCAAGTCATTGGGCATTGAAAATCCTGTATGTGAAGTTTCAAACTACTTGTTTCCAGGCAGCAGAGTCATTGCAGGACATTTGCAGGTATTATTTCAAAATAATGGTTCTGAATATCTGGAAATTGGTGGGGTTTTCAGTAGCACTGCTGACAGCCAAGAGAACAGTAGTCCTTAGTCATATTCTGTATTTTGAGGGGAGAAGTTTGCTTGCTTGTTATATGAATTGTATTTTTATCCTGCTTTTTTTTTACATGCAAAGTACCTATACTAATAGCCATCAATTGATATATTTAATTTTTTAAAATAATAATAAACACATTTAAAACCATTTCACAATAATAACAATAGTAATGAGAATAGCAGAAGAACAGCATTAAAAATAAGTTAATGTTTGAAATCAAAGGAGCAATGAAAAGATTTTCACTGATTTCTAAAGGGCGGGGAGTACAATAGATTTAGGCAAACAGGTCTTACAGACAAGCACATTTGCAGTGGGAAAAGGGCTGCCCTCCTCAGACAGAGATGATATCAGGGCCAGATGACCTCATAGTGAAAGGGGCTCCTTGGTTTATCCGACTAAATTTTTCTAGCTTTAAAGTTAAGCATCTTGTTAAGTACCTTGAATTGAACATAGGCACTGACTGGTGGAGCTCCTTAATATTCCCAATGCATGCTGTTCTGCTAACCCTGGTCACCAGCTGTGCAGCTACATTCTGAGGTTTCTGAACAATATTCAAAGGCAGCCGCTTGTAATTGGGATTAGAATTGAAGCCTGTCACCTGGCAACAGGATCTAACTGACATGCAGTGATGATGTAAAGCACATGTAGCAACCTAGTGCTCCTCTCCAAATGTTTTTGAACAAAGCTCTCCTCATCCCCAGATGTATTCCAACAACATATGGAGAGCACCACATTGGCTACCCTTGGTATAAAACAAAAATGGAAATGCAACAAATGCAATTCAGGTATAAAAGCCACCCGCCAACATTTGGGTAGCAAAGTCTAAGCCAGTACGTTTCCCTATAAAGTTTTAAGTCTCTGTTGTATGCTTTTTATGTCCTTTATTTTCTTTCTCTTGGAGGCATGCGTCCTCTGACTTGTAGGCCACAATGAATTTATAGGGTTTTCCTAAGAGCCAAATGGCATTAACAGCAGTTCTAGATTGAAGGCAGTAACTCTGTTTTTGTGGTTCAGTGTTCTGTTTCGTTTTTATTTCAGGCTTTGGAGTTTTTGCAGCAAAATTCGAAAAAATACTCATTTGTGAGAGTGAAAATGCTGCCAGTCAGTGGTGCTTTTCATACGCAACTTATGGAACCAGCAGTGGGACCTTTGTCTGAAGCCCTCAACTCAATTAATATTCAGAAGCCTCTCATCCCTGTCTATTCAAATGTGGAAAACCGGAGATACACTGAACCGAAACAGATCCAGCGCTTGTTAGTGAAGCAGTTGGTTTCACCAGTGAAATGGGAGCAGACGATGCATGCCATCTATGAAAGGAAAAAAGGAGTAGGATTTCCTTATACTTATGAAGTGGGGCCTGGGAAACAGCTAGGAACAATCCTAAAAGGCTGCAATTTGAAGGCCTGGAAGTTCTATAAACATATTGATGTTTCAGAAGATGAAGAAGCATAGAGATGTCTGTAGGAAAAGTTTTCATTTTAAATGGATTTATTGTTAGGTAAAAATGAAATCATGCAAGCCCTGGAGGAAGACACAACATAGTCTTTTGGAGAGGGAGCTGTATACTGTTGTGCCATTGCTATTTCCCTACACAACTAGCACAGAAGAATTGCTTGTTACCTCAGAGGCCACTCTGCGTCTCACTTCTTCAGACAAACAGATTTGACCATGAGTCATCAATTACTTTGCTACAAACTTTTTAAAGAATTGTTTTTTAGAAGCCTGATCAATAGTACCTGCATTGGCCAAAGAATCGTGGTGACTTATGCTCAGTGTCTTGCTTTAACTTTTAAGAATCAGTGAAATAATAATAAAGTTAAAATGCTTTCTTTGTTTTACGTATCATTTATTGTGTGTGAGAGATCTGCATTTGGTGTTTATAATTGGCAACTGTAACTCGCCCCACTGAGGCGAGTTACAGTGATTGTATTGGATGCAGTGATTGTGTTACCCATTGTATGCTATCTATGCATAATGTACCATTAGTTTTTTTAGAATACTCACACTATTAAGGTCCCCATTTTGCAAAGTACCTCATCAGTTTTCCTTCTGGACATGAGTAAAATTATAAATCGGGCACCACAGAAGAAGAAGAAGAAGAGTTTGGACTTGATATCCCGCCTTTCACTCCCCTTAAGGAGTCTCAAAGTGGCTAACATTCTCCTTTCCCTTCCTCCCCCACAACAAACACTCTGTGAGGTGAGTGGGGCTGAGAGACTTCAGAGAAGTGTGACTGGCCCAAGGTCACCCAGCAGCTGCAGGTGGAGGAGCGGAGACGCGAACCCGGTTCCCCAGATTACGAGACTACCGCTCTTAACCACTACACCACACTGGCTTTTTGAAGAGTTGGGTCTTACTGACTGGACGCAGAAAAGGCTCTTCTAAAGACCATGTGCTGTAGACAACTGAGTGGTACTCAGAATAGACCCATTGAAATTAATGGGCTGAAGTTAGCCGTGCCTTTTAATATCAGTGGATTTTGTCGGAACATGAGCTCCTTCTGTGTAGCTGGTAACAGCATTGGTGTTTAAGCGTCAGGAGTTTTTCTTGAGACGCTTCCATCTGTTCAGAAGATGTCCAGAAAGAAAAGCTGGGAAACGTTACATAGCATCCCAGGCCACTCTCAACTTATATGGGGATTGTGTTCCATGGAGAATACCTATAGCCAAAAACACATATAGTCAAAGCACATTAGGTTCAACAGCATGTGGATTGCCAAAGTTTTCCCCCTCAGATGCCCATCACCTTTTTAAATCCCCCCCCCCAAGCGCATAAAGCTGATTGTGCAAAGTTAAGTGTGTAAATTGCAAGTTACCTGTATTCTTGCTAACAGCCTTCCACTATATGTTTGCTTTTCAGTCAAAAGTATAAGGGTAGTGCAGCACTGTGTTGTGTTAAGTGGCTTACAGTGCAATCTTCTGCCAGTCTGAGAAAAGACAGGACTTAAGGGAAAACACAGGATATTGGTCCCATGATTATATCATGAGGATGCTGCACAAAAAGCGAGTGAAGAAAACGTTACCATCCCACACTGAACACTTGCTGTGGAAGCACTCCTAACAGTGGATGCATTTTAGATATTCTTTCTAGAATCATCTCAGGTAGTCTTCTGCCAGAGGATGGCAGCAGTGTATAAATCATTTCTTACAGCTGAGATAGGTTAAAAAATTGCTTTTTTTTTTTTGGTAGCAAATACAAAATGTAAGCATGCTTTTTGTTTGTACGACACCTGTGGGTTGAAATAAATCTCAGTGTCCAAAAGCATTGAATTGCAATAAAAAAACAGTTCCTGGATCTTCCTCAAGTCACAAGTCAGTGAGTTACAAACTGAAAGATATACATCTTTCAGAGCAAATTATATTTTTTGAAACGTCGGGATTTCAGTTCTAATAAAACCAGTGCATTATGTCAATGTAGTTTCTTGTTTCTTGGCTATTCAACAACTACAAAATACTTCTAGATGTGAAAATCCACTCTTAGAGCTGAGCTCTGCTGCCATGATTTGCAGACATGGTATATTTCGGGCAGGATCTTATTGCTGGATATGAGCCAGCAGTAGAAGGTTTAGGTAAGCTGGCACAGGAATATAACCAGCATTCAGTGTTATCTACAATAGCAGCACCTTTCTGAAAGAAATAGAGGTACAGTTTCTATGAAGAAAAAGTTTCTATGAAGAAATTGTTCATCGTAAATCTGAAACTGATTTCCTTCTAGCCTGTCAGGACAAATTCCACTCTTGATGTGTGTAAACATTAACTACAATAAAGCTCAGAGGAGGCCTCTGTATACTTTAGCATAAGGGTGTGGCATATTGTCAGCTCAATGTTCAAATTCCTGTTTTGAAGCTAATTCTTGTTTTTGATGCAAGAGTGTGTCCTACAAAGAAACACTGATTCTTTGCTTTTAGAATCTGATTGCTAAAAAGGGCCTTGCAAGAGCCCCAGCAGCAGCAAACTGGTGGAGGAGGCCTGAAAGGTGTCTTCTAAAAGTTCTGTGTCTTTCTGAATGTTTTCCTGGCAAACTTTTGTCAGTGTTGTCATTATTAGCACATATATTAATAGCAATTCCCATCATCCAAGTGCTGGTGCATAGGTAGCCAAAACCCACATATAAGAGATTGGTATTTGCAGAGTTGGGGAAGCCATGAGGTGGCAGAAATACAAAACAAAACAAAACAAAACCCTTTTAGGGGGGAAAGGCTCAGGGAAGACTGACGATCCCTGCAGCCTAAGATGGCCTAAGGATGCCAGTCCCAGCTCCTGCATCTTTTAAGTGGGGCTTGGAGATTCTTTTCCATAGCTTTCAGTGTGAAGTCATAAATAGTGGCTGTTAGTTGAGTTATGACCAAGTTTCCTTAATGTCTCTTTTAATTTTCTTGTAATTAATTACATGTTAAAGTTTTTTATCAGTCAAATTTATATTTTTTAAAAAAATAGTACGCCACTTTATAATCCAGAAATTCCTTAAGTACATAATCTTTATGAACTACAAGCTTTCTGTCTACCCATGCTAATTTATGTGTTTCCTATCTTCCTCCAAGGAGCTTAAGGGAAAACATACAGGTTTTTAGGTATTTTATTTTTGTCAAACATGCAAGCCCCCTATATGCAAGCCCCCTCTGAACTGGTAAATATAGGTCACTGGAACATACTACTGTATTGTGTTGACAACAGCATTTTCAAGTTTTGTCCTGATAAACTTTATTGAATACAGGTGGCGACCAGAGCCCATGTGCACATTGGCCAAGCACATATTGCCCCCATTCCATTCTCAGAGTCCACTATATCTTATGACCAGCATCAGAAAGTAAAAGTACCCCCCCACACACTAATTTAAGTCTGTATTTTTTCAAGCAGAGGACCATACCTCATGAGGACCTTCAGAGGCTTCATGCAACCAAAGACAATGGTACACTGTAAGAATCAGTATGTATGCCATTAAGACATTGTCAAAAGCTACCAGCCAAAAGAGCTCAAGAGTGTTATCAACTTCAGATGCCAATTCTACCATATAGCTTGAAAGAATGACACTAGGGAGAAAAGAACCAACTGTAAATGGGCCTAATACTAATATCAGCAGTCTCTGATGTACGTGGATGAACGTAGAGGAGAGAGATGGCTGGATCCGTAAATGGGATGTGTGCAGAATGGATCACGCTCAAACATACATTGAAGGAAATAATGTTTTGGCAATTAGATTTGGAACATCAGTTTTATTTTTCAAGTCTTTTAAGATCTCCAATTTTCATTAGATATTTTACAGTGCAAGTGTTAAAAAGGATGGCCAGCATACCCTTCTGTCAACTTTCCAAATTCCCTTTTACAAAACAAAAAACCTCTCTCTTAGTATAAAAGTCAGACTTGAATCACTTGAACATACGTATTTCAAAACAAGCAATTCAGGTAGTTATCCAGCAACAACCCCATATCAATATTTATTTTAAAAGTATGAAAACAGCAGTGACCCAGCACTAGCCTACATTTTAAATAGAAAAAAGTTATCCACAGCCAACTTCTTAAAAAACAAACAAAGCAAATGCCACCTCCTGGGTGAGTTGAAGATTGGTCAGAGTCCAGCAGTGACCTTCAATTGGCAACTCTTTCGACTAGTCCTGCAGTCCATAAGTGACCAGACCCCACATCAAAATAGCAAGCAGCACGGCTGGCCACCATTTCTGGCACACGCAGTTCAGAGGGACCCAAATAATCTGTAGGAAAAGAATAAACTGATTAAAAACCACAAGAATTAGAGAATGAGAGCAGGGGAAAAAATCACCTGCAGTAGTTCCAGGGTGGCTGACCTGCAACTCTGGTTTTGGACTCCAGTTCCCCTCAGCCTCATAACAAAGGCATTTTTGTTTAAGAAGGCTTCCCCGGGATGTGTGTCCCAGTCATTTACAAAATATTAATTGCACAACTATAGGGATGCTTTTATGGCTTGTAGGAATGCTTTCAATGCTTTTTTGAATCTGCTTGTTTTGCACATTATCTTCTCAACACTGCACTGCTTTGATTCCCTCAGGCTGTGGAGTGGTTTATCAATTTGTAAAATAAATGATGGGAGTTGGAGTCCAGCAACGTGGGCACCATGTACTTCCTCAGCTGCACCAGTTCAGAATTCAGGAGCAGCAAAATGTTTGTTCTTCACATCTTGGGATTCTCTCCCACATGAAAAGCTCCCTGTTTGCGCAATGCTAGTGCTGCTTTAAAAAATAATAATAATAATAATAATAGGAAATGCCTTTGTTAGGACCAACCAATCTACCAAGTGTAGTTTTGATGGAAGCGTTCCCAAGCTTAATCGAAAGATAAAGCCTTTGCTCTTCTTCACTGCTGGGGGCAAGGGCACAAAGTGAAGAGTGAGGAAATTCTCAGGAACAATTCACACCCCGGCCAGCACCTCTTTAATCTTCTACTCTCGGGCAGGAGATATAGAAGTATAATCAGTCGTACCAACAGGCTAAAAAACAGTTTCTGTCCGTGGGCTGTTAGGCTGCTGAACAGAAAATACTATAGTGCAAATGACTTTTGGGGTTGGTGTGTTGTGCGACAAGCACACAGAGTGCAATGAGATTGTTTGTAGGGGGGGAGGGAGGCTCAGTTAATTTCATTGTACAGAGGTTCTACATTGACAAGAAAGGTATTATGATGATGATGATGGGCTTAGGCAGTGCTGCGATGGAAACCACCCATAACCCCTTCAAGAACTTTTCTAAAAAGGTAAATATAGAAAGCCTACAATCATTATTTTTTGCTCCCTTGGAAATTTAGGGAAAACGGAGGAGGAAAGAGTAATTAGTTAATGCAGGATCTGCCAGCACAAAGCATAACACATTAGCTTGGATTTTGTACCCATTGAGACTGATGTGAAAAGATAGCCATGACTTAAGTCCAGTTATTTTAATGAGAATTTGAGCGCAAGATTGTACCCCTATCTGACAGGAGATCTCATTGAACTCAGTGGGGCTTACTTCTCAGTAAGCATATCAGAACAGACTGCCTCTCTGGATCCAACCCATAAATCCTGTTTTGCACTAATTTGGGGGTTACAGGGAAGCACACTTTTTTCTGGCATTCACTGGCAACGGTCTATGCATTTATATGGAGGTCATCCTGATTTGCTATTACTGTAATAGTTCTCAAGGAAACACAAGCAAAATTGGGCAGGAACCTAATAGTAGTATAAGCCACAAACCTTTATAGTTCAGTTCTATGAAAACCATCAGGCCAAAGCACAAAAGTGGGCTGAACTGCATGCTGACAATGCAATTCTATTTAACTTGGGAGTGAGCTCCATTGAACTAAATGGAGTTCAGCTTACAAGGAGACAAGCATAGGACTGACTGCAAGATTCCAAATCCCCTTTTACTGCATTTTCTTCTTCTTTCCAGCCCCTCAGTCGAAAAATTGCAAATGCAAAATAATATGAAATTTACCCAGTTACAGTCGAGAATCTTCTTTCTCCAGCCACTGTTCAAAAAACTCCCAAAGGCTTTCATAATACTTCTAAAATTACTCCAGATGCAAGTGTGAAAAACGTTGGCTGCTATCCTATTGAGAAACAAAATGGTTGGGAGAATTAGAATTTAGTTTAAAATTAAACAGGCATTATGGAAATGAATCCTGAGCTGCAAATCAAATATTAAATGCTTCTAATCAAACAAGCAGGCGGGTGGCGCTGTGGTCTAAACAGAGCCTAGGGCTTGCCGATCAGAAGGTTGGCAGTTCGAATCCCTGCAACAGAGTGAGCTCCCGTTGCTCAGTCCCTGCTCCTGCCAACCTAGCAGTTCGAAAGCACCTCAAAGTGCAAGTAGATAAATAGGTACCGCTCCAGTGGGAAGGTAAACGGCGTTTCCGTGCGCTGCTCTGGTTTGCCAGAAGTCATGCTGGCCACATGACCAGCTGTACGCCGGCTCCCTTGGCCAATAAAGCGAGATGAGCGCCGCAACCCCAGAGTCGGCCACGACTGGACCTAATGGTCAGGGGCCCCTTTACCTTTACCTAATCAAACAAGCCAATCGGAAACTGACTTTGGAAAGTGTGACTTCCCATTTCTTCCCTCTCTGAAGCAAATGACTTTTTGAAGCTGTTTTATTTGTGAAGGCTGCCTCTCAGTTCACTTTGCAGAGTGAATCTTGGATTGTTTCTTGATTGTAAACTAGACTACAAAGGAATAATGGGAGCTGGCCAAACTAGAAGTCACATAACATTAAATACATCCTTGGTGGTCTCAGCACGTAAAAATAAGAATTTAATCCTTTTCCCCTTCTGCAATCCTGAGCAAAATCAAAATCCCTCCTCTGAAGGTGCTACTGGCATTGTGAGGAACACACACACACACAAACAAACAAACAAACAAACACACACAAACACACACACACACACACACACAAACACAAACACACACACACACACACCCCTCGGTGCAAAGAGAAGGGATTTTCCTCAGGACTTCTGCAGGGACAGAAAGGCTTAAACACCCTCCCTGTCTTCTATGACTCCATAATGATCCCTTATAATGATCTTTCCCAGGTTGGTACTATTAGCCATTGAAAACAGAATTGCACATTAAATGCAGTTACATTTAATGTCACACATAGTTTGGCCATAGATATGTAGCATAGACAATACAAATATTACATATAAATCCAGTTTCTTACAAGTCAAACCTGTGCCAAATGTGAGCACATGGATGATTCAGCTTTGCAGATGATCAAACAAAAATTGGGGCCAGGAATTGCAGTTGTCTACAATGTCTATAAGCCACCTGGTGGCTTCAATGTGAATGTAACAGCTGCGCTTTATCAGATGAAAAGGACTCTCTAGCCCAGCATCCTGATCTCGCAAAGGCCAACCAGATGCCTATTAGAAGCCTATCTAGAAGCAGGACTCTCCCCTTCGTGACACACACGGCCTCCGTTTCTGCAGGTGTCATAGTTATAATGACAAGCAGCCATTCATAGCTGTCAGGGGTTCAGGAGCAGAGACACAGGAGGGGGAGCAAATGGAGAGCGAGGAGGAGGAATCCGAGTGGGGTGGAGGCAGTGACAGTGGCCAGAGTCATTCCACGAGCCTCTCCAGCGAATCGGAAGATTCACAGAAGGGAGCGCCGATGGCCAGGGCAAGGGGGGCTCCAGGGGGCAAACCCCAAGAGGAAGGGGCCAGTGGGGACTCCCTGAGCAGCAGTTGGAAATCAGGACCAGCTTCCCCACCAGAGCGCAGTAGGGAGGGGGAGTCCCAGGAATCGGGACCAGTGTTCTCACCACCAGCGAGAGGAGATGAGTCAGGTTTGACCACGGCCACATCGGAGAGCGGGGAAACGGTCAGGAGGAAGGTTACCGGCTGGGTGCGCGCGCCAAGTTCAAATGTACAGGCGAGCGGCACAGCAGGTAGCCCGGATAGGGAGCCAGGTCCTAAAGCCCGCCGGAAGGAAGGGCAAGACTCAGGGGGGTCAGCATCAGAAGAGTCCAGGAAGGAGGAAACCCCAGGGGGCAGAAGGACCCAGAGGAGGAAGGAACAGCGCAGGAGGTGGAGCCGGGCTAGGATCTTAAACTGGTGCGGAAGGGATAGTGACTCAGAGGGGACTTCGCCGATCTAGAGTCAAGACGTAGGGCTGCGCGCTCTGGGGTTTGAAATGGAAACTAAACTTCAATAAAGACTTTTGTACATTACATCAACCGGGCGTTGGTCCTCTGTGAGCTGGGACCTAGAGGCAGCTCTGACAGTAGCTTTATCTTCCATGAATTTCTTCAGTTACCTTTTAAAGCCATGCTAGCTTCTGGTAGGGTTGTGGGTGGCGCTGTGGTCTAAACCACAGAGCCTAGGGCTTGCTGATCAGAAGATCGGCAGTTCGGATCCCCGCGACAGGGTGAGCTCCCGTTGCTCGGTCCCTGCTCCTGCCAACCTAGCAGTTCAAAAGCACGTCAAAGTGCAAGTAGATAAATAGGCACCGCTCCTGCGGGAAGGTAAACGCCGTTTCTGTGCGCTGCTCTGGTTCGCCAGAAGCGGCTTAGTCCTGCTGGCCACATGACCCAGAAGCTGTCTGCAGACAAACGCCAGCTCCCTTGGCCAGTAAAGCGAGATGAGCGCACAACCACAGAGTCGTCCGTGACTGGACTTAACAGTCTGGGGTACCTTTACGTAGCTTCTGGTAACTAATTCCATAGATGAACAATGCTCTGCACAAAGAAGTACTCCCTTTTTGTGTGCCCTCAATTTTTCAACATTCAGCTTTATTGGACAAACCCAGGTCTAGTATTATTAGGGAGGGATAAAAACTATGCTCACTTTCTCCACACCAGGGATGCATAATGTTCTTTGATGTCCTCCCTTTACTCCTTGACCTTTTTTGAAGCTTAAGAGCCCCACCACTGCAGCATCTGCTCCTATGGGAATGCATGCAGCATTCCAAATGCTTTCAAGCCACATATAAAAGCATTGTGATATTGGCAGTTTTATTTTCAACCCCTTTTCTAATTATCCCTTACATGGCATCCACATTTTTCACAGCAGACGCACACTGGATCAGGCATGGGCAAACTCGGCCCTCCAGATGTTTTGGGACTACAACTTCCATCTTCCCTAGCTAACAGGACCAGTGGTCAGGGATGATGGGAATTGTAGTCCCAAAACATCTGGAGGGCCGAGTTTACCTATGCCTGCACTGGATGAACATTTTCACTGTGATCCACCAGAATCCAAAGATCACTTTCCAGCTCAGACCCCGTTAGTATTTTTTGCCTCAATGTGCACTAATTTACACTTGCTTACACGGAATCACACTTGCCATTTTAATACCTAGTTTGCAGAGATCCCTCTGAAATTTCCCTCAATTCATTTAGTTTTTACAGCCCTAAGCAACTGGGTATTATAAGCAAACTGCAGATCATTTATGAACAAGTTAAAAGCACATTAAATAATGGGCATGACAGGAACTCACAGAATAATGATTTGTTCTGCACTCTGGTCAAGTGGCCAGCTGCAATCCTGCAAACAAGTGGGCACCTTGGCACCATGAGGACTCTTCTAGGCAATGAGGCAAAGAGGCAATTTATTCCCTTTTGAGGGAATAAAGGTGGTAGGATGGAATTTCAAGTGGTAGGATGCAATTTCAGGTTGGGCAGGTTATTTTTTATGTTCCTCTACATTTAAAGATGAAACACACAATGCAAATAAAAAGTAGCAACACTTACAAATAAAGTTTATTGCCTTGTCCACGCCTTGCCATGCGCATTTTCTATTTGCAGAGAGGTTTTGTTTGTTTGTACAGTGGTGCCCCGCAAGACGGAAAACCCGCTAGACGAAAGGGTTTTCCGTTTTTGAGGTGCTTCACAAAACGAATTTCCTATGGGCTTGCTTCGCAAGACGAAAATGTCTTGCGAGTTCCTGCGGGTTTTTTTCCTTTCCCCCCCTTTTTCTAAGCCGCTTATCTGCTTATCCGCTAAACCGATAAGCCGCTAAAAGCCGCTAATAGCGCTAATCTGCTAAGCCGTCAATGGGCTTGCTTCGCAAGACGAAAAAACCGCTAGACGAAGAGACTCGTGGAACGGATTAATTTTGTCTTGCGAGGCACCACTGTACGAACTGGTGAGCATTTTAAAAGCACTTGCTATTGAAATAGGCATTTCAGAATTAGAATACAGAAACCCCCCCTAGGCGGACCTTACCCCTTTGCAAGATGAAGCAGTGAATCCTCCCGTTTCCCAGTGTACATCCTGTTACACTCGTCCCCTATCATTGCAAGCTGATGTCCAACTTGGGTTGCAGCCCTGGAAATGTTGAACACACATGAAGATGATCCTTCATTATAGATCTGTCCCAATGCTGAACAAATTAACAGGCAAACAGACAACTTAACTGATAAATGACTGAACATAGATAATGCATAAGCAGCTTGCGGTTACCCTCTCAAAAATGATATAAGAATTAAAATGGTCAAAAGGTTGGAGCAGCTTCCCTATGAGGAACAGCTAAATGTTGGGACTTTATCGTTTTTTTGAAAAAGGAACAGCGATGGGAGACATATAATTAACTGATGGAACTCATTACCATCTGATGGGATGATGGCCGCTAGCTTAGATGGCTTTAAGTGGCTATACTCACTATATGAAATGTTCACATACTGAGGCTAGATGCCTCCAAGTACTGTACCAGATTCTGGAGTTAAGTAACAAGTGTATTCATGCTCTGGTTGCTGCCTGGAACTGAATGCTGGATCAAATGGACCTGATCCAGCAAGACAGTTCTTGAGAGCAATTCTTCAAAATAATAATACTAAATAAATAAATGGTTTTTAAAAATCTCTATGTTGCTGTGATTCTTCCACCCCTTGAAGTCCAATAAGCCACCATTAGGCTATTCTATGTACGGGCAACTCCCCACTTAGGCAGGGGTTATGTTCCAGGCCCCCCCCCATGCATAATAATAATAATAATTAATAATAATAATAATATTTTATTATTTATACCCTGCCCATGTGGCTGACTTTCCCCAGCCACTCTGGGAGGCTTCCAATAGAATATTCAGATACAATAGTCTATTAGACAATAAAAGCTTCCCTAAACAGGGCTGCCTTCAGATGTCTGGTAGTTGTTTTTCTCTTTGACATCTGGTGGGAGGGTGTTCCACAGGGACATGAAATGTGTGTAACTGGGGAGCTCTGTTTTCTGTCCCCCTCCCCACTTTTGTTTGGGTGATCTAAGGGGCAAGAGAGGCCCCCCTTCCTTCCCTCCTTGCCTGCAATCTTGCCAGGAAGAGCAGGGGAGCCACGCAGCAGAGCCTCCGGCCAGGAGCGGCTTACCGCCCATCCGCTGTTGAGCAGAGAGCTCCCGCGTGTCATTTTGGAAGCGGCAGCTCTTTTAAAGCATTCTAAATCTTCTCTTTACCTTGAACATTCTCCTTCATCTGGTAGATATAGAAGGGGTTCTTCCCAGGGGAGATGCCACCCCTCAGAGCACCATGACCCCAGAGAGGCTGGAGATGCCACACAGTGGGGGGGGGGTGGCAGTGTGCAAGCCAACACCAGAGTCCTAAACTACAGAAAAAAACCATCTTTGGCTTCTCCATGAGGACTCTCCAGCTCTCTCCTGCCATTTCCAGATTTGAATAGATTTATTTCTCGGTGTAAGTGGGTGGGTGCCTGTATTTATCTAGAAGATTTACATATCCTCCCTTTCAGCAACACGGTCTCCAAGATAAATAAAAACGTATACAATAAAATATAGCAACATCACAATTAAATACAGAACAACCGCCTCTAACTGTCCGACCCCTTGAAACATCATTACAACATTGCCCCCATGTAAGGCTTTCACAAAACACTGGCGGGGCCAAACCATGCTGATTTCAGCAGAGATGTGTCTATCCTCTGATACTGTGGTAGAAAAACTGGCACATAATGTGGAAACCAGCCTCCTGAGAATTTTTTGTTTTTAAAAAACTTTCTAGTCTGTATTTACTACTCTGTGAAGCTAGGTTTGAAAATGTGCAGGCAACAGCTACTAAAATCTAAACAGCCACCGGGATGGCTGAGACACAATGGCTGAGGTAGGGCTGAGGTACCTTATGACAAATTCTGCATACGGCCTTAATTTGCATAATTAAGGGATAATTAAGGGATACAAAGTTTGGATTGTCAGGTCAGGATTTGATCCCCCCCCCCCAAAAAAAAACCCCATACAAATCCAATTCTGCTGTAGATCAGAATTCTCTTGCGGGAGGGGAAAGCAGTGTGCTAATTAGATTAGGTCTTATCAATCATGTAACCTAAAAAGCTTCTTTTGATGCTTGCTGAAGATAACATTGTGAATTATTATGGGTTTGCTGTTATTTCTAAAGGGAAAGCTTAACAGAAGCAGTGCCTTCGTGTCCTTATTGCAGAGCAGTCAATGTGACTGTCTGTTGCCGCTAACACATGTCCTACAGTAGATGGGCATATGATGTGGCCTGACCCTGTGTCAGATCACCATCACATCTTGCTCACAATTGCTTCCTCTGACTGATAACAATTCGCCAGGGTCTCAAGAAAAATTATTTCAACTGTGAATTCTAAGAGTTGAATCTGGGACTAGAGGTGGGTCTTCCTCACCATAAAGACTAAATGAATTTATTGCAGTATTTTGTTGTACTAGAGCAAAGTATTTGATAGGTGCCCAATAAGCATTTGGATTCGCACAGAATTTGTCTGATAATGGGGACAGGAGCCCAGCAAAGCTTATGCCACTAAACATTTGTCAGACTGCAATCCGAAACTGAATATAAGCCCTATTTACAGTCACGGGAAAAAGAAAGTGCACCCTCTTTGAATTCTGTGGTTTTACATATGATTTGTTGCTTAGCAGGTCTTAAAATTAAGTCAATACAACCTCAGATGAACAACAACACATGACATATTACGCTGTGTCATGATTTATTTAACAGCAAGTTAAATGTTAAAGTTCATGACAGTACAATTAGAAAAAGATTGAACAAGTACAGTGGTACCTCGGGTTACAGACATTTCAGGTTACAGATACTTCAGGTTACAGACTCTGCTAACCCAGAAAGAGTACCTTGGGTTAAGAACTTTGCTTCAGGATGAGAACAGAAATTGTGCAGCGGGAGGCCCCATTAGCTAAAGTGGTACCTCAGGTTAAGAACAGTTTCAGGTTAAGAACGGACGTCTGGAACGAATTAAGTTCTTAACCCAAGGTGCCACTGTATGGTTTGTTTGGAAGGGTTTCCAGGAGAAAGCCTCTTCTCTCTAAAAAGAACATGGCAGCACGGCTTTGGTTTTCAAAGTTGTATCTGAACAAACCATGAGACTTCTGGAGCAATGTCCTTTGGACAGATGAGACCAAAGTGGAGATGTTTGGCCATAATGCACAGTGCCATGTTTGGTGAAAACCAAACACGACATATCAGCACAAACACCTCATACCAACTGTCAAGCAGTGGTGGAAGAGTGATGATTTGGCCTTGTTTTGCAGCCACAGGACCTGGGAACCTTGCAGTCACTGAGTCGATCATGAACTCCTCTGTATACCAAAGTATCCTACAGCCAAATGTGTGACCATCTGCTCAACAGCTGAAGCTTGGCTGAAATTGGGTCATGCAACAGGACAATGATCCCAAGCACACCAGCAAATCTACAACAGAATGGCTGAAAAAGAAAAGAATCAAGGGGTTGCAATGGCCCAGTCAAAGTCCAGACCTCAACCCAATTGAAATGGTGCGCGGGACCTTAAGATCGCGATGCATAAACAAATGCCAGCAAACTTCAATGAACTGAAGCAATGCTGTAAAGAAGAGTGGGCCAAAATTCTCCCAAGGTAACATGCATTGGATTCCACCGTTAGTCTTTAAGACAGGCTAGTAAATGACCACTTGCCCATGGCAAGAATTGCCTACGAGTACGCAAGTTTTTTGTAAATTGGAGAACAGTGTTGCTTTCCTCTTTGTTCTGTGTCATGTGGGCAGATCAACTAGAAACATTTTGGGGAACTCAACTGCAAGGCTACATCTTTGGTGTGTCACGGGGTTCTGTAGACTTTATATTCTTATGTCAAGGTGTGGTAAAATTTAACAGGCAGCCGCTAGAAAAATAAGGGGCACGTTTTTGAAATAAGTGTGTTTTGCTGTTGAGTTATTCCAAGCTTCCAAGCAAAAATACAGTTTTAATGAGAGAGAGAGAGTTTTATGCACTGATCAGTAGGTTAAGTAGCTTTAAAATACAAGGTATCTAGAGAACGCAGTGAAGATGACTTTGTCAGCTGCTCTTTGCAACAGCTGGGCTTCTTATGAATGTCTGTTATTTGTGACCTGGAGACAGGAAAGACTGCTAAATAATTCATGATGAGGTCTAGATAACGCAGATCATCAGAAATGATAACACTGGATTTTCGCTCTACTTACTCATCTAACATATATTGTAAGAACTGACCTCATACGAGCTTAAAAACCAAACAGTTACCAGAAGGAAAAACAGAGTGTTAATACCATGTGATACCTGATATTCATCTCCATTTGCTCTGCGATGTCTACAGATCTGTTGTGACTGTTCTCTTCTGCATTGACATTGTTGTGGCTGGATAGAAGGAAGTGTCTGGAGTTTTCTCCCATTTGAGCCATGGCTTCTTCTAGCTGTAGAAGCTGTAATAAAATTAAGCATATTCTTTTCATATTGGTTAACAATGCCTTTGGCACACAGCTACAGCTAAAATGAACAAACATTTTTGTCTGAATACAAGGCAGGTATCTCGCATTTAAAGTTAGACTCTGCAGCAGAACCCAAAGAATGTGTTAATGATAGTGGTTAGTTTCTTTGGGCTGGATTCAACTAACTACTTGCGCTCATGGGAGCCAGAGTGAGTCCTACTAGTGAATGGTGCTCCCCTCCCCTTTCCTACCCCTGCACCTTCCCCAAGTTGGCTGGGGGGCTTGGAAGAACCCCACAAACAGTGGATAGGGGCGGTCGCTCCATCAGGCAAGCAGAAATGCCTGCACTTGGAGAGTGATCTCCTTAGCGCTATTGCTAATTCCACCCATTAACTGCATATCTCAGTTTTGCAAAACGAATAATCTTTTCAGGCATCCTTAGCTGTTGCTTGGCAGTTACCATTGACAGAGTGAGTGTTCTGTGGGTCTCTGGTAAGACACTGTTTGCTTGTCGCTTTAACTTCTTTTCCAGAGGCTAAATTCAGCCCCCTTCTTGACACTTTTGTCTTTTCGTTGCTAAAGTTTTTTGTTGACAGAATGGCTGACCTGAATAACACCCTCTATGAGGAACCATCTGAGATGCATCTGTGCTGTTGGCAACACATAACCAACAGGTCATTCATCTCACGCAGCTGAAATCAGCTTGTTGACAATTGTGCCCTTTGACTCCATTGCTTCTTGTCTGCTACAGTAGACCAAAGGAGAGGAGGTCCGAATCTTCTTGGGATCAGCCTCAGTGATCAAATGCTTCTATTTTCAAAGTTCAAGGCCAGGATAAAAAGGTGCATCTTCAGCAACCTATGGAAGCTAGATGCTTGCCATCACCATTAAGGCCTTCTCACAAGCCACCCGCCTCAAATCTCTGGGATCACTGGGTCACCAGGCAGGCCTTCATATTAACAGAGCGGTGGCATGTTTTATCGTTTCTGATATCAATTTAGATTTAACTTAGGCCTCTAATTTTCTACAAGGCAAAGAGCCATTTTTGCCGCCTTGTTCCCATGTCACATTGGCTCCTACTTTGCAATGTGGTCAAAAAGCTCAGCTCAAAACAATGAGCCCCACTACACTCCAGCTTTGTTAGACACTAGTTTGCTCATAGCAGCTGTCAGGGACGCAGCGGGAGCGCAGGGAGGGGAGGCGATGGAGAGCGAGGGGGAGCAATCCGAGGGCAGCGCAGGAGAAGATGACAGTAGCCCGAGAGATTCCATGAGCCTCTCCAGCGAATCGGAAGATTCACAGAAGGGGGCGCCGGTGGCCAGGGCAAGGGGGGCCCCAAGGGGGACACCCCAGAAGCAAGGGGCCAGCGGGGACTCCCAGAGCAGCAGTTGGAAATCAGGACCAGCTTCCCCACCAGAGCATAGTGGGGGGGAAGAGTCCCAGGTATCGGGGCCAGCGGATTCACCACCAGTGAGAGAAGATGAGTCAGGATTGACCACGCCTCCATCGGAGAGCGAGGGAACGGTCAAGAGGAAGGTTGCCGGTTGGGCGCGCGCGCCAAGTTCAAACGTACAGGCAAGCGGCACAGCAGGTAGCCTGGATAGGGAGCCAGGTCCTAAAGCCCGCCGGAAGGAGGGACAAGAATCAGGGGGGTCAGCGTCAGAAGAGTCCAGAAAAGATGAAACCCCAGCAGGCAGGAGGGCCCAGAGGAGGAAGGAGCTAAGGAAGAGGTGGAGCGAGGCTAGAGTCTTAAACTGGTGTGGAAGGGGAGGAGATTCAGACGGAGCTTCGCCGGCCTAGGGTTTAAGACGTAGAGCTGCACGCTGCGGCTTTGAAATGGAAACTGAACGTCAATAAAGACTTTTGTATATACCGTATTTTTCCTTCTATAACACGCAGATTTTTTCTTCTAAAAAGGAAGGGGAAATGTCTGTGCGTGTTATAGAGTGAATGTGTGGTCCCTGGAGCCAAATGGTGCGAGGGGAGGCAAAAAAAATGCAGGCAAAAATCGCGCGTCTCCTAGAAGGGAAAGCTGAAAACAGGAAGTGGCTGCTTTCCTGCATTCTGCCTCAGGGTCTTACTGCCCACACACCTCTGTTTCCTTGCTGTGTTTGCTCAAACGGAACAAAGAGCAGGGAAAGCCCCTCCCCTCCAGACATGCAGAGGGGAAAACATGCAGGAGGGAGAGAGAGAGAGAGAGAGCGCGTGCGAGCTGGCTGGCTTGGGTGGGTAGGTGAGGGAAAACTTTTGCCTTCCTTTCCTCCCTCCCGTTATACCCCTCTCCTGCATTCTTAGCCAGCTGCTTCTCTGCACACCCCTCTCGTGCTCCTTGTCCGTTCTGTGTTTTTCCTTCCCTCCCCACTTAAAATGTGGTTAAAAAGCATGGATCCACATGGATCCTCAGGATCTTTGCATTGGGTCACCCCAAATTCACCATAAGATCACATAGCATGTCCATGGCTACAGCCTGCCCCCCAAAAATCACGCACCCACTGTTGCCTGGGGCTGCAATGGTGCAGAAATGTGGTTAAAAAGCATGGATCCACATGGATCCTCAGGGATCTTTGCATTGGGTCACCCCAAATTCACCATAAGATCACATAGCATGTCCATGGCTACAGCCTGCCCCCCAAAAATCACGCACCCACTGTTGCCTGGGGCTGCAATGGTGCAAAAATGTGGTTAAAAAGCATGGATCCACATGGATCCTCAGGATCTTTGCATTGGGTCAGCCCAAATTCACCATCAGATCACATAGCATGTCCATGGCTACAGCCTGCCCCCCCAAAATCACGCACCCACTGTTGCCTGGGGCTGCAATGGTGCAAAAACGTGGTTAAAAAGCATGGATCTACATGGATCCTCAGGATCTTTGCATTAGGTCACCCCAAATTCACCATCAGATCACATAGCATGTCCATGGCTACAGCCTGCCCCCCCAAAATCACGCACCCACTTTTGCCTGGGGCTGCAATGGTGCAAAAACGTGGTTAAAAAGCATGGATCCACATGGATCCTCAGGATCTTTGCATTGGGTCAGCCCAAATTCACCATCAGAGCACATAGCATGTCCATGGCTACAGCCTGCCCCCCCCCCAAAATCACGCACCCACTGTTGCCTGGGGCTGCAATGGTGCAAAAACGTGGTTAAAAAGCATGGATCTACATGGATCCTCAGGATCTTTGCATTAGGTCACCCCAAATTCCCCATCAGATCACATAGCATGTCCATGGCTACAGCCTGCCCCCAAAAAATCACACACCCACTGTTGCCTGGGGCTGCAATGGTGCAAAAACGTGGTTACAAACCATGGATGCACAGGGATTCTCAGGATTTTTGCATTGGGTCACCCCAAATTCACCATCAGATCACATGTCTGTGGCCACAGCATGAAGCACAAAAATGATACATCCACTGTTTCATTCAGAATGTTTTTTCCCTTGTTTTCCTCCTCTAAAAACGATGTGCGTGTTATGGTCAGGTGCGTGTTATAGAGCGAAAAATACGGTAACTACAGCCGGGCGTTGGTCCTCTGTGAGCTGGGACATAGGGGCGGCTTTGACAGCAGCAAACCAACTTTTTGGTTTGTTTCCTCCCAGACACACTGAAGAAAGGAAAGGGGAAGCAGCAGGCAGCTCTACGTTGCTCATTCACATTAACTCACTTCAAACTATGGTTTAACATGTTCTGCAAAACGGGCCAGTTAGAGTGTTGGCCTAGCATCTGAGAGACCAGGGTTCAAATTTTCACTCACCCATTCTCCCATGCCATTCCTTTTCATAGTGATTTTTTATAATTCCCTTAAGTGTGTTATTTATTTATTTATGATGTGCCGGTGAGAATATTCTGAGACTCTTGCGGGAACATTTTAAAAACGTGTTTAAAATGTCTGTATTTGTACAAAGCCAAAACTGTTTTCTGAAAAGGACTGAGAATAAGCCCACGTGCCTCAGAAATCAGACATGCAAACAAGTCCTACAACATCAGGGCAAAACTGCAAAGGGCAACATATGCCAGCTCACACCTGTTATGGTAATATAACCCTCCCTTTGGCTAATAAACCAACACAGATATTTGCTTAGGCAGTCCAGAATTCAGCTGCAAGTTAGCATGCCGTTTTTCCAGCCAACTTGTTTAAAATGATAAAGCAAGGATCAAAAATGCAGATTTATGATTCCAAGGTGGCCAGGTGCCCCGGTTTAAATGAATGCTGATAGCGTGGAAGATAAATGCTTTATTTGATTCTGGAATTAAGTCAAACCATGTCCGTCTCCCCCCCCCCCCCCGCGCACATTTTTGGAAGGAGGCCTAAACTGGTGCCCCATGATCAATGAGGGTGGAACAGTTTAGCATGCAGAGAAGTGACACAGCTCAGTGGTTCTGTGTAATCGAGACAGCCCCCAGTTCTGATCTCACCTCAGCCGGCAACTGAAAAAGAGGACCTTAGAAACACCACTATTTTCTCAGCTGCAAGAAGCGGCTAATAAAACTGCTCAAATATATTGGGTGGCTGTAAGGACTATGGAGATAATATACATTACGGGCTTCAAGCACTTTAAATGCATATATCCTATCAGTAAGTATATGATTCTTAGGTTCGGTAACAGTAAAGCTATAGAACAAGAACTAATATTGACCATGGTGAAGGCCCAGCCTCTCGTGGAACCAAGCCAGGCATGGCGGAAAAACGACTTGCATGCTTGAAAATGGATTAATTCTTCTCTTACTAAAGACACCCTGCAGAGTGAGAGCGCCGTAAGTCCAGGCTCGTCGAGCACAACTGAATTCCACTTGTCTACATCACTTTTCAGATAACTGTCTGGTGAGATCACTTCTGTATTTAGCGGGTGCTATCAAAATATTCAGCACAGCATCTGTTCCGAAATTGCTATGACTTGACAATTGTCCTGAAAAATTGGCTTCTTGTTGGTTCACAATGCCGCATTTGGCAACGCCTCGCAGTTCTTTTGAAGCTTTCCTCCGCCCCGACATTAGGCACAATGCCTCGCTATTACCCAAAGCCCCATTAAGGAACAGAAGATCTTTCAGAGGAGCAGTGCTGTTCACAGCGAAGGAAGCAGAACGGGGAACCCACTGACAGAATCAGCTGGAAGATGTCCCCTTGCAGCAGAAGCATGGTACAGTCTGCCGTGACCCAAGGATACAGCAGCACTATGAGAGAGTATCTTGGAAGGAAACAGAACCAAGGGTGCAGAAAGGCATAATCTAGTGCATTCTTCACACACACTGTGGTAAAAGCTTATCTTCCTCACCGTATCTAAATCTGCATGATGGATGTATACACCAGAAAATCAAAGGCTTTTCCTTTTTTCAGTTTGGAGTGCCACAGATAAGTGTACCCACTTATATTGTCATCACTAGCATTGTTTTCAAAGGGGCTGCAGAGCTGCTCTGGAGGTGGGAGCTGTGGGTTCAGAAGCATCAATTAACAGGCATATTCCACAGGTAGTCCTATACAAGCTTGGAAGCCTGAACTGTTTGTATTTAAGAACTTTCCTCCCATGCTCTTGCTCAAAATAGGGAACTCCCAGAAGGGGATTCCCCATTGCAGACCCCTGCATCACACACCCCCAGACACACACCGAAAATCTTCTCCTGAGGGTTGGGAGAACCAGATGAAGGTAGCTTTTCTCTCACAATGCAGTCTCCATCCAATCCTCCCCATGCAATTACCTCTCCTTCTGCAGCTTGCCCATGCCACATTGCAGACCTCTTCCTGAAAGTCCTGTGCAGTGGAGAGGAGGGGGAGAAAATTCCCCTTGTGTAGTAAACATCATCAAAGGACTGCCGCATTGGATATTGACTGACTTATTTATGTGGCATGCTTTTTGTACTAAAATGGTCCCTGCTCCCAGATTTGCAACGTAGAAATGCATGACATAAGAGGAAAGAGGAAGAGGAGGGAGGAGGAAAAGCAAGCTCAACTTACAGTTCTTATTGCACAGTTATATAGGTCCCGGTTGCCTTGTGCTTGATAAAGTGCAAATCCTCCCTAGAAGCACTCCCCAGCCCTACCCAGCATCCATCAGATCCAGGAGTAGAGCAGGTGACAACATACAAGCCGAAGGACATTCCTTCACTCAAGACAGGTGACTTGATGGCAGTCAGAGACCAACTTAAGTTTCCTAGCATCCCAGAGTCATTTCTTTTTTCCAAAAAGGCATAGTTTGAAAGTCATTCCTCTAATACTAGGTACATCTGAATCCCGAAACAGATGCTGAACCCTGCAGAGACTGGGCTGCTTTGTGTCCTCATGTCCTGGAGGTGCGAAGCTGGCCTTCTCTGGATGGGATTGCTCTCCCCCGGAAGGAGCAGGTCCACAGTCTGGAACTGCTCCTGGATTCATCACTGTTGCTGGAGGCTCAGTTAGCCTCAGTGGCTAGGAATGCCTGATCCCTGCTCCGGATGGTCTGCCAGCTATGGCCCCGCTGGGCAGCGATGGCTTGGCCATTGCATCCCATGCTCTGCTAACTTCCAGGAGGGATGGACTGCAATGCAGACGACTCAGCAATTTCAATTCCTCCAAATTTTATTTGTTTATTAAATTCATATGCCGCCCTTCATTTGAGGGCAGTTTACAGTACAGTTGTACCTTGGCTCCCGAATGCCTTGGGAGTCGAACGTTCTGGCTCCCAAACGATCAAAAACCAGAGGCAAGTGTTCCAGTTTTCAAATGTTCTTTTCAAAGCTGAATGTCTGAGGGGGCTTCCGACTGGCTGCAGGAGCTTCCTGCAGCCAATCAGAAGCCGCACTTTGGAAGTTGAAATTTTCGAAAGTCGAACAGACTTCCGGAACGGATTCTGTTCAACTTCCGAGGTACGACTGTATTAAAATAACAAAAATACACAAGAACAAATGGAACATTCACCCACACCCCCCACACAAGCAGGAAGCCAGCACAGAAAAGGCCTGTTTGTTCTCATGTTGCCACCCTTCCTACAGAGGTGCGTCAGCTTTTGGAGAAAGCTGAAGATGCTCCTGCTCACCCTGGCTTTGGACACTTCAGGTGTATATTTTTAGGACCCACCTTATTTTTGTAGTTTTAAGTTGTGTTAAACTGTTTTTTTATATTGTTAATTAATAATCCAACCTCTCATCCAGGTTTGTCCAGAAAAAATACAAATTCAAACAGTGCTTAATTTACTGGCCTCCCCCCCCCCCCGCCCTACAAAACCAAACATACCTGAGCTATTAACTGACATTTAGCAAGTTTTAAGTAATGACAGAAAGGTATTTCCGTTTTGCCCTTTTGACCGAGTGAGTATTATTTGGGAAATTTTAATGGGAAACAAACTGAGTGGCTGTTTGCATACGTGGTCCAGGGCATATGCTGCCATTCCAAAAACATGATACCATCACCAGTTTAGCAAATACAATCCCATTTCATTTCAGAAGGATCCCTTTTTTGAATAAATGCGGTGGGAAATGTATGGAGCTTCATGTTAAAAGCACATAACACTTGCTCCACATTTCTAAGCAATCGCTGTGTTAGTGCCGCACCAACCACTCTTGAAACTCCATGGCTGCTGAAAACATGTTTGTCCAGGCAAGCCTACCCAGACATATAGAAGGCTGACATGGGCTTTAACCTAGTTTTCAGCTTGTCATTGATTTTAATTATTTTTAAATGCTTTAAATAGTTGCTTTTAATTGTTTTTCACTGTTAATGTTACTCTATTCTGTTTGCATGCCACTTTGTGAGACTTTATTACAATGAAGCAGTATATAAATCTTGTGAGATTAAACATAATTAAATATTCCAAATATTATTATTCTCTAGGTACTTTCTGTACAACAGCAAAACCATAAAATCTCAGTTGGGGGGGGCACATGATCTTCTCCCCCACCCTCAGTTAGCTCCCTATAGGGTCACAAACTGTAATCGTCTCATCCCTTCCTTATGCCATTTCCTGTGACAAATCAACCTCAGTGACCTTGAAACACTGTTTATATTTAAAACAATTCCTAACACAGCTTGAATAACTCTCAGGCAGATTTTCTTCTGCAATGAACATTCATGCATTCCCTCATATTTTTTTTATCTCATCCTTGCTCTGCAATACTACTCTGGCTGACACAGGAAATTGATTCCTGCCTGCTTATTATGTGTAGTCCATTCCAATGCATATTTCATTCAGACGTTTCACTGTGCTATTTTGAAGTTCCATGGGACTGCAGCTTTAGGCTGCAATCCTGTGCACACTTGCCAGTAAATAAGCACCACTGAACTCAGCAGGACATATCTCTGAATAGATGACACAAGACTGCACTAACAGAGGGTTGCAATTGACATGTGAAGTGCCCCTCACTTCTGTCTACAGCAGGGGTCGGCAACTTGTGGCCCATGGGGGTCGTTTAACCGGCCCATGGACCCCCACCGCCCGCTCGCTCGGCTCCTGTGCGCCAAGCTAAACCTGCACAGAGCAGAACGGGGACTGCCTTCCGCAACGCTGGCCAGCTTCCCATTGGCTGCAGGAAGCTCCTGCAGCCAATGGGAAGCTGTGCACGCCTCCTCTGCGCCAGAAGGGGTGCCATAAATAGTGTTTGTGCATGCATGCGCATGACTCTGGCCCACCGCGTCGTCTGCGGGACCGTGAATCGGCCCAAGCCACAAAAACTTTGCTGACCCCTGGTCTACAGCTTGGGCAGAAACCGCCTTCTTGACCTCTGGACCCCACTGTCGGTCTCACCTGCTTGGTCCTCCAGAGCCTGACTTGGCATACAGAGGCAGTCCCTGACTCCCCAAGGGTCTGAGACCCACTACTCTTATGCATTTGTTGAATTGATACCCGCAGCTCTCAGGGTGGTTCACAGAATAAAATCAGAATATAAAACCACAAAATACAGAATCAAAATAAAAAAACAACCCACATCACACACCCATTTCAAAAGGGCATAGGATGTGGCTGCACATGGCTACCCCTTGCTTGGTTTAGCTGGCCACTCCAAGCCGTTTCCCGGGATTGTGGCTGCTGTCGCCTGCTGGCATCTTCTAGGAGCCACAGGAGAGAGCTGAGTGCAGGGTGGGGACCAAAGGTGAACAAACTACCCCCAAAGGAGCATGGCGTGTCCCCCACCAGAGGTACTACCCCTCCTCTAACATCCCATACACTGCCTCAAGGCACTATTTAGAGGGGAGGGAGGTCCCTGCCCCCATGTTTCCCGTCCTGACTGCTATGCAGCATCCATATTTCCAGATATCTCCTTGGTTTTACACACAGTGTAAAGCATATTCTTATAAACAGTTACACTGGCCTGTGTAACAGGCACGCATGCTGAAATGCACAAATTCTTGCATTCAGAAAGAAAGTTGCATGACCTGACATGGGAGGAGAAACAAAGGCAAGTGAAACAAGGTGTATGAAACCACCTTCTGAACTGTTATTTGCAAGGCTGGTCTAATCTATTTACTGAGCTTCACTAAGAGTGACTTCCACCCAACTATGGTGAAGTGCTATTTACTCTTAAGTCACGTGAATATATTCATTTTTATTTCCTGGTTGACTAACACTGGAAGCAAGTAAACATATTTCCCTCAGCAGAAAACATTTTCAGATTGGGACCAACCAATTTCTGTATTTTCTGGAACTATTCTATTCTATAGGAAAGGGGCCAAAGATAAGCTCAGCGATAGAGTGTGCTGCTTACGGAAGGTCCCAGATTCCAACTGGCGAGATCTCTGGCAGCAGAAAAGGATCTCTTCCTGAGAACTTACAAATTATACCTTTGAAGCCCATTTGAAGCCCATTTCCCCCTTCAAAGAATGCTGGACACTGTAGTTTGTAAAGAGTTGCTGGGAATTGTATCTAGGAAGGGTTAACTACAGCAATCAGAATTCTCTGAGGGCCTTTAAATGTGCTTTAAAGGTACCGTGTGTACACAGCCTAGATGGACCAACTGCCCTACTCAGCATGAGACAACTCTTTATAAACTTCTACGCCTTCTTAGAAGTTTCAGAATTCTGAGAAGATGTGCTACAACACTTAACACAGACCTAATACTTCAGAGCAGGCGGTCTCTTATACAGAGAGTTTTTGACAATAACTTTCATTTCCATGATTTCCCCCCTAATTCATAAATGCAATGACTAAACTCATTAAAAGTCTCACTAAAAGAACACTACTAACAGCACCTCAGTCTTATCTGGATTAAGCTTCAGTTTGTTGGCTCTCATCCAGTCCATTACTGAGGCAAGACACTGGTTCAGCACTTCCACTGTCTTACTTGCAGATGTAAAGGAGAAATAGAGCTGAGTGCCATCACAATATTCCTGGCAATGGACTTCAAAACTGTGGATGACCCCACTCAGTAATTTCATGTAGATGTTAAACAGCACAAGGGATAAAACCGAACCCTGAGGACCCCCACATTAAAGGCTCCACGGGGCTGAAAAACACTCCCTTAAGAATCACCTTCTGGGAACGACCATTCCACTGCAAAGTGGAGCTACTGATCCCTAACTTAGAGAGCCACTCCAGAATGATACCATGGTTGATGGTGTCAAAAGCCACTAAAAGGAATTAATAAGGACCCATTTCCCCTGTCTCTCTCCTCACAGAGGAATCATACAAAACAGTTTCTATGCCAAAACCAAGCCTAAACCCTGATTGAAATGGATCTAGAAAATCAGTTTCCTTCAAGAGCGCATGGATCTGGTCAGCAGTGGAGGAAGCCTCTTGGGCACCTGGGGCGGCGGGGGCAGGGCGGGGTGCCCATAGGGACAGCATGGAGCACAGGGCGCCCTTAGGGAGGGACGGGACTTGTGGGGCCTCAGCCGCCCTACAGCTGGGGGGGCAGCAGGCGGACAGCACAGAGCCTGTGGGTGCCAAGACGCGTGGCTTGTGCACGCTGCAGGCCCCGCTGTGTGCCACCCGCCATTTTGTCACACACACCCCGTCAGGGCGGCAGACCGCACCCCCCTTCTTACGCCCCTGGATCTGGTCCACAACCACCCAGTCAAGTACATTGTCCAAGAAGGGGAGACTGGCAACTGGCTGGGAGTTAAGATTTTCCAAATCCAGGGATGGTTTCTTGAGGAGTAGTTTTAGCACTGCCTCCTTCAAGCACCACCACTCCTGTTTCAAGGAGGCATAATTTCCCTTACAAACGCTTAAGTCTGACTCCTATTTGTTCTTTCAGTAGCTTGATGTTTCTGCTTTGATGCTGGCGCAAATACTAATTATACTTTATAATCAAATGCCATGCCCTAATTAACAAGTTGGGTTTGTTCTTTTTATTTCTGTTATCTCCGTTCTCAACTTGCTAAATGTGTCTCGTCTTCCGTTCTTTCTTATTCCAACTGTACACGTGCTTCACTGTTTCACTCCAGTTCCTAATCAGATGAAACAGGTGGTTGTGTTTGAAGCCTCATGCTATAATGAAAACAGAAGCCCCGGTCGGTTCAGCCCAAAGTCCATCTAAGGCAAGCATAGCATTGCTAACAGTGGCAACTTAGATTCCGTCCCTGCAGAAACTCATAGGCATAGGAACACAGGTTAGCTAGCTCCTATGTACCAGGTTATGTCATTGGTCCATTGAGCTTAGTATTGTCTACACCAGGAACCTCTGAACCTTTGGGGTCTGGGGGCATAGCAAAATACCCATTCCACACAAGAAAATCTGGCAATGCTCACTACTCCTCCCCCCCCCCAAAAAAACTTCTCAATTTTGAAAAATCAGGAAGGGCAGGGAACTTGACGGGCACCAAAGGGTCAGTGACAGGGGCTTTCCAGGATTTCAGACCCTGTGGTCTTCAAATACAGTCTTCCCTCAAACTATACAGGAAGGCAACATCCCTTCCGCATTGATTGTCCCCAGAATACCAACCATGGTGATTCAGGTGACATAGAACTTTGGGTCTGGGGCTTCCTCTGGAGTATTCAGCAATGGGGAATTATCTAGGAGTGTTCTGAAAATTGGAATTGAGCCACACATTTCAGTCGCAATTTAACTCTTAGGAACCTGCTGGGGAGTCCTGGTCTCGTGCACCTCCTCCCTCCACTGCACACAGAATGTACAGAAGAAATGCCTCCCTAAATCAGGTTCCAAGTAGCCCAGCCTTGCTTATCCTGAAAGTAACCAGAGAGAAGGTTGGATGTTTGCAGCCAATTATGAAGACAACATGCAACCTTGTCGTTTTCACCAGTATCTGGTGGTAGCCTATGGAGGTTTCATTCATGGCCTGCTAATCACTGCTAAGAAATCCATCCTTCATTAGTATTGTCTAATCCACTGGTCTTCAGTTGGTGGATCAAGGCCCACTAGTGCATTGTGGCCTGATCCAAGATGGGTTGCAACAGGGAAAATGCCATTATGTAAAGAAGATTTAAGAAATGGGTCCCCAAATGCATGTTTGGGTTAAAAGTGGGTCCTGGGCCTGAAAAGGTTGAAGATACCTGGTCTAAACCTTCTAAAATGTCATTTAAGCTAATGGCCATAATCACATCTGTAGAAGTATCTCCCACTTTAGGTATTGTTTTGTACAACAGTACATGGACTAGAAGATGGCAGGAGAAGAAGTGCAGAAGCTTGAGACCACCTCTCAATCTTGCTAACTGCCCTGTCCCAAGATGAGAGCATTCTGAAGGGAAGTGCTTTAAGAACTCCTGCTTTAAGAATTCATCTTGAGAAGGAGAGATTGCAATCTGCATTTTGCATTCTGGAAAGGGCCTGAAGATATACATACTCTACCCTCAGAACACACTCGTCATTTCCCTCAAAGAATTCTCGGCACAGTAAATTATCCCTCACGGAGTTACCAGTTTCAGCAACCCTCACAAACTACAGTGCCCAAAATTATTTGGGGGAAAGAATGTGCTTGGAATGTACTTTAAAGGTCGAGTGTGTACACAGCCTATATATACATTTTCTAATTCTACAAATATGGAAAAGAAGTGGGAGGATGGGAGAGGACTAGACTAGTGGTGAGGCTTGATATAGCAATTACAACTGATCTTTGGAGACAAGGAAAATACAGATGACCCAAGACTTTCTGGTGCCTGAGGAATAAAATCCAAGTAGTGCCCCAATGATGGTTAAAAATATTACAGTACTATTATAAATGGCAATTGTCACCCTTTAATAGTTCTGCAATAATATGCTATCTGAGGCAGGCTGTCTGATTCTGCATAAGGATAACGCTGCACTAGCCATGGAAGAGTTTGCCTTCGTTTTTTAAGCTTTCAAAATTTAGAGATGCTGCAAACTGAACATTCATCTTAATATGCTGATTTGCTTAGTTCCAAATCTTCTTTACATTAAAAGAAAAGGGTTTGCTTCTGGAAAACCTGCTACCCTGGTTTTCTTTTCACAACAGCAAAACACAAACTGCTAGCTGAAATAGGAACAAATACGTTGTTATCAGACTCCAAGACAAAAGCAGACCAAAATAAGAAGAAGAGCAGGTGAAATTGCAGGAGGTTTCACTATTAGAGGGAGTCAACATGCAGCATTCTCACAAGAGTATTCTTCTTCCTGTTTTTCATCCAACAAGTGCAAGTGTAATCCAGGAAATAAGAACAGGGCCTGCACGCCACAATTTACCTCCAGGGCAGACTATCGTGTTTTGCTATTCTCTCTAGGCCAAATGGCGTCCGACTGGAGCCGAGCAAAGCTCCTCCACAGCCAGTAAGAGACTGCTTGCCTTTGAAGCATGTAACATTTGTAGAACTATCACACTAACAAACAGGCCTTGCATTGTTAATTGTATACATTTTGATCTATCTGATCTTATTATTTATACGTAAATTTGAATATTAACCAAGAAAAGGCATTTTGCTTTAATGACACCTGGCACAGCAGACCTGAGTGTGCAAGAGGCATTCCCTCCTTTCGTGAGGCAGAAAGAAGAATTCCTCTTCTAAGATGGCACCTGCCAGCAATGTTGTCATTGTTTTAGAAAGAATCACCATCTTTTACAAACTCTGCCGGCCAATTAATCAGGATGCCCTCTTAGTTGAAAAAGAGGAAATAATTCATATTAGGGATGAAGTCTGAATTTGCTTTTTGTTTAATTTAGTGGTGACCTTTCTGTGTAACATTAAATAAAGTTACGCTCCAAGAAAGCTCTGAGTTGGAGCCCAAACTGAGCAGGTTAATCCAGTTTAGGTGTTCAATTAATCCATCTGAACTATTACCACTCGCTGATCCCCTTTGCAAACCATTCCTAGGAAATGCAATCATTTCCTGCAGAGGACCCCGGGATCGAAGCAGAAGAGGGATCTGCCCGGATGGGCGCCCCCGAGTCTTGTTCAGCCTACCTCGCTTTCCCCTCGCGCACCTTTCCTCCAGCCGAAGCGACAGCTGCCCTGCAGACGGACGAGAAGAGACGTGAGAAAAGGATCGAGGCCATGGCGGGCGGGAGCAGCGGGGAAAGGAAGAAAGCGCCCCAAGGGCTCACTTACCGCAGCGTCACTTGCGCGCACTGGATCCTCCGCTCCAGCCCAGGCGCTTCCCCACCTCCTCGCCCCGGAGAGCCGCCCTGCCCGGCCTCCCGGGGGCGGAGGGAAGCTCTCCTGTCCCGCCCAGCCTCGGCTCCAGAGGCTCGTGGAACGGGAGGAGGCGCCGCCGCCAAGTGCCCCGAAGTTGGGTCTCCCGGGAGCGGAGCAAGAAACTTGCCACGCGCCATGCCTTGCCCTCCAAAACGGAGGAGCCACACAAAGGGGGGGGGGGAACGACCCTCATTAACTACAAACCCCGAAATATGGGGGGCCCTCGAAACGGGTGCCCAAGTTTTGCCGGCGCTTGCAGAGTGAACTCCACGTTTTGTAGCAGCCGCTCCCAAACTGAGTAGCTGATGCATCAAACCCGGTTAACACCCCGAAATCCAACATTGGGAGTAGATCCCAAATCTCGGGGTTCATAGTTTGTGAGGCTGGAAAAATGGAAAGGAAAAGAAGGGGGACGTGTGTTCAGCGCAGAAGAAAGGTATTCAGAGTCAGATGGTTGAAAATAGGGGGGTTTTTTGGAGGGGAGGGTTCTCTTCAACCCCTTCATTCCAGTAGCTTGGTTTTTTGTTAAGTAGCCTTAACGAACTACCATTCCCAGGATCATTGTTAGCCACCCTCAAACTGCAGTGCCCAGGATTGTTTTAAGCACTCTTACATAGCTGTCAACTTACAGAGTTGAAAATAAGGGACCAGCAGCCAAAATAAGGGATCTTAGTCAACCAGTTAAAAGGGACCAGATAATTTTGGAGAGCAGCACTGGATTTTAGCCCTTCGTTTCCAGAGGTTGCTGCTCAAGACACCAGCCGATGAAACACTGCAATTAAATACAGTGGCGTAGCGTGGGGGGTGCAGGGGGGCCGGCCGCACCGGGCGCAACATCGGGGGGTTAGGGGGCGCAAATCCACTGGTTAGGGGGCGCAAATCCACGGGTTAGGGGGTGCAAATTACTTGCCTTGCCCCAGGTGCTGACAACCCACGCTACGCCACTGATTAAATAACTACAAGCAGCAACCACGTTTCGTGCAAAACGAAGTCCAAGCTACGAAGATGCTGCTGCAGTTCTGTATCTTTTCTCTCCTGCTCCATCTGCAGCTCTCAGTTCCATCAGGTGGGGCGGGAGGGGGAGGGAAATAGCGCCTGAAGTAAACCTGCAGATCAGACCATCTATGCTAGTCTACCACTACAAATCTATGGGAGAAGCACTTGTGGTCCTTATAGCCCTTGGAACACCTGCCCACGCCTCCGCCTCTTCCTCCTCTCTCTGAACTGCTTTCTCTATGGTTGCCCTCGCTCTCCTCTCAAGGCTCCTCATCAATTCATAGACCATGCCAGGCTGCCCATCTCATTTGGGTTCTTCGGCGGCACAGCCACAGTACAGCCTAGCAGGAGCGGAAGCGGCGGTGACGGGCAGAGGGGAGGCCCCAGGCAGAGACGCTCAGTTTGGCGGCCACGAGAATGGCGGCAGAAGGGCCCAAGGCTCCTTCCAGTCCCGGCGGGGAGGGGTTCCTGGGGGCCGAGGCTGGTGAGAGGAGGCCAGAGGAGGGCAGGCCAGGCAGCCAAGCAACACAGTTGGAGCCTCCCTCCTCCCTGGCTGGCAGGCAGGGAGGGAGAGGAGCTGCTTCCTTTGAAACCCGGGAAATTTAAGGGACATCCATCAATAAGGGACAGCAGTGGGACACGGCGCTGGGATAAGGGACTGTCCCTCCAAATCAGGGACGCTTGCCAGCTATGCTCTTAACAAGCTACAGTTCCCAGGGTTTTTTCTGGTTTGCCTCAGGCAGCAAAATGTCTTGGACGGGCTCTACCTCCAACATTTCAGACAAAACTAAGAGACGGGGGGGCACCAATCAAAGTGTTTTAGGGGCTGATGTGGTCCCAAACCTTCTCAAAGTATATGGTGGGCTCTCCTTCATTTGAGGTTGGATGGCCACCTGTCAGAGATGCTCTAGTTGAGATTTCTGCCTATTGCAGGGGCTTGGACTAGATGACCCTCAGGGTCCCTTCCAATTCTGCAGTGAGACTCCTGAACATGCATACAGCACCATTAGATAAATGGAGTAACAAATGTTGTATCTTCACACAACAATAGTACTGCTAATGACAGCAGTTTGATGACAGCCTATTGCTTTGTTCATTTGGTCCATGGTCCATGGTGATCTTTATTCCATGCCTTGTTCCCCTTTTTTCTTGGATGTCATTTGTGGTTTGCCTCAGGTGCCAAGATGTACTCTTGTGTCTGCTGCCATCAGGTCTAATTTTGTCCTAAAGCACTGCTTCATTTCTAGAGAGAGATGGTGTATCTCAGGCCTGCCACCTGTTGCTATCAAAGGGTTAAAAGGTAGCAGAAACGCTCTAATCACTGAGCAGCTGGAGGTCATTAGGCTTCCAGGAACATGAGTTTGTATAAATAGTCTCCTGTGTGTTTGTTCTTCCCTTCCTTTCTCCTCCTTTTTTGGGCGTGTTTGCTGAGATGTGTGGTTCTTCGCCAGGGTTGTTTTTGTTTTTGTAAATAAACCTTATCTTTGAGTTACAAACCGCATGCTCCAAGACTCCTCTTTGAAAAGATACTGCCTCTCCTGCTCTTCAACTGCTGTGCGAAATACTCTGCTGTAGTGGGACTTGTGACGATGGAAGCGCACTGGGCATTTACATTAAACTAATTAAAGTTTAATGGGACAGGTTATGGATGTTTGTACGTCAAGAAGGAGCTAAGGAGTGCAGTTCAGAGTGATTTATGAAAGGACTGGAGCGAAGTCAGAAGCGGTTGCCGACAACGAAAGCCTTCAAAGCAGCTTGAGTCCTGCAACGTGCCTAGAAAAGTTTTAAACAGGCACTGAGCAGTTTGTACTCGCTGGAAGACGTCTTATTCCTCAAGGAGCCACCTCAGCAGCTGGGAGACGGTCTACAGGTGTGTGAGTATCGTTCCTAAGCCCCAGGGAGGATGGCAGAGTCCCAGGAAAGTTTTTCTGTCCCGTTTACGCGACTCAATGGGAAAAATTGGCAAGATTGGAAGGCTAGAGTGAGGGTTTGGTTGCAAGCAAAAGAGTTGTGGAGTTGTACTGAAGCACCGCCTTTACAGGCAGCTGCAGACGCGTCTGCAGAAGACAAAGCAGCAGCAGCAGCTTCACAGAAACGTGACAGGAAAGCCCAAGGTCTACTAGTTTTGGCAGTGGGACCAGAGCAAATGCCTTACGTTTCTGAGTTAAAGAACACGCATGAGGTCTGGACGGTTCTGCAGCGGCTAAATTCCAGAAACACTGCGGGGGCCAAGATCCATGCTACAAGATGTTTGTTTGATTTACGTCTCCAACCAGGAGCGTGTGTAAAAGAACATATTGCCAAAATGGTGTCTGCCTTTAATCAACTAAGAGAGCTGGGCATTCCTTTCTCAATGGAGCAGCAGTCATACATATTGTTGTCTTCTCTTGATAAAAGCTATGAGACTCTAGCTCTAACTTTGGAAGCTATGCCTTCAACTGAATTAACCCTTGAATACATTTCATCTCGGCTTGCAGATGAACAGGATAAAAGGCAAAGAGAAAGAGGTTTGTCTTTAAAGGGGAGTTATGCTGTGCCTAAGAGTGTTGATGCTGAGTTTGAGCACACAGTAAATGCTTTTGCAGCTAGACACTGTTTTCGCTGTGGTTCCCCTTCCCATTTAATTAGGAATTGCACACGTGAACCTGGTCAAGACAGCACCAAGGCCGTTACCCCTAGTTACCAGACAAGGAGTTCCAGAGGACGTCGGAGAAGAGGAGGAGGTCGTGGCTACTCCCACAGCACACAGCACATGGCTTCAGCAATGGCATTGATGCAAGGGCGTGGCCAAGGCAGCAATCTACGCTGGTTGATCGACAGTGGTGCATCTCACCACCTGGTGGCGCCATCTAGTGTCCGTTTGCAGAATTGCAGACATTTGCAAACCCTTAAAGTTGTGACAATGGCAGATTCAACTAAACGTTCCTTAGAGACCGTAGGCACAGTGTTCTTGAAATGTTTGCAAACAGAAATTGATGCCTACGTCCTAAAGGGATTGAAGGGGTGTATTTTGTCTGTGTCAGAACTTGATAGAAATGGGTTTAAAACTGTGTTTGAAAATGGGGTTTGCACTATTTCAAAGAATAACGTATCTCTTTTGCAGGTGGAATGCAGAGATGGGTTATATTATTTTGAGACAAGTCCAGATGAAGTTGAACAGGTTCATGCTGGTTGTGTGAACACGCCTACCCATAATTCTTGTGTCCATTTATGGCACCGCCGTCTGGGACATATTAATTTTCAGTATGTTAAAAGGCAACCTGAATTATCAGAAGGGTGCAAAATGAACAAATGTACTAAGTATTTGGATTGTACTGCATGCAAAAGGGCGAAGGTTCATAGATGCAGCTATCCCAGTTCAGATAGGAAATCTGACAAAGTATTCCAACTTGTGCATATGGACCTATGTGGCCCAATGCCTGTTGCTAGCATGGGAGGTTCGAGGTATGCACTGTGTCTCTCGGATGACAAAACAAAGGTTACATGGTTTTTTCCTCTCAAAACAAAAGCAGATACTGCAGAAACAGTTAAAAATTGGGTTCATGCAGTGGAACTTGAATTCGGTACTAGAGTACTTGCTTTTCAGACAGACAGAGGGTCAGAATTTACCGGGTCTGTGTTGCAGAATTTCTTTAAGAAAAAGGGAATTAAGCATCGTCTGTCTACACCTTATTCCCCCCAAGAAGGAGGCGTGGCCGAACGTAAAAACAGGGTTCTGCAAGAGTTGGCAAACTCTATGTTGTTTGATGCTAAACTCCCTCAAAGTTACTGGGCGGAAGCTTGGCAGGCGGCTACTCATATTCTGAACCGAGTATATAATTCGGTAATTGCAACTACCCCATATTTTGCTTTATATGGGAAGAAGCCCAAAATTAATTACTTTCGGGTGTTTGGATGTCCAGCCTATGTACTTATCCCAAAAGCGTTAAGGAAAAAGGGAGGTCCAAGGGCTAGGAAACTCATCTTTTGTGGGTACGAACCACACGCCAAATCTTGGAGGTTCGTGAACCCAAATGGGGATACTACAAGAGTGGTCCTCAGTAGGAGCGCTGAATTTTGTGAGCAATCCGGATGGACTCACTTACATGCTAACCCTGACATTTTGAGAGATGATTTAGGCATTTATGCTGAGAATGAAAGTCCAGAGAGTAGTGAGCCAGAAGAGGATGGTGCACATGGATCAGATGCAGATTCTGACCAGGCACAAGGTTCTTCTCCTAAGGTAGAAAAGCCAGAATCTAGGAGTGTTCCAACATCGCCAGCCAGTAGGCCTAGCAGACAGCAAAAGCGAAGCAGGTCGCCTGCAACACCAAGCCCAAGGGAGGTATCTAAACGGAGGTCTTTATCCCTAGGGGCGCGTCCAGGTATAAAGTCTGAGACAGATTCTGACAGCCAACGGTCAGAGGGGGCACAAGAGGAACAATTGCGCAGGTCAAATCGTGCCACAAAGGGCAAGCCGCCAGAGCGGTTTAAGGTGACAAGTGTATACGTAAATATGGCACAGTGTGAGCCAGATAGCTATATGGAGGTACAACAGCTTCCAAGCTCAGAAGCCGTTAAGTGGCAGGAAGCAATGGAAAAAGAGATGGCTTCAATGAAGTCTCTTGGTGTGTTTACAAGTACAGAGCTTCCGAAAGGGCAACAAGCTGTAGGGTGTCGATGGGTATATCGTTTAAAGCCCACAACTACTGAAGAGTTGCAATATAAAGCCCGACTAGTTGCAAAAGGGTTTTCGCAGCGCAAAGGTGTTCACTATTCTCAAATCTATGCACCTACTTCAAGATCGGAGTCATTAAGAATGCTTTTAGCCTCTTCAGCTAAGAAGGGAAATAAGCTGTTTCATTTTGATGTCAATGTGGCTTATTTAAATGCAGACTTACAGGAGGAAGTCTATATGACACCACCACCAGGTTTTGAAGGAGACAAGCCAAACCAGGTCTGGCGCCTACACAAATCCATTTATGGGTTGAAACAGTCCGCCCGTAATTGGAATTCCTGCTTAAACGATGCTCTAGAGAGCATGGGGTTCAGAAAGAGCGCAGCAGATGCGTGTCTTTATCTAAAAGGCTCGGGATGTGAACAAGAAGCAGTTTTGATATTTGTTGACGATTTATTATACAGTGGAAAGGATGATAAACTTGCACAACAATTTGCCACAAAGCTTGGAGAAAGGTTTCAGATAAAATCACTAGGCAATGTATCTGTTTATCTAGGAGTTAAAATTCAGCAAGATGAAAATGGGAACTATTGGCTCAGCCAAGAAGCTAAGATCCAGCAGTTGCTGGAAAGGTTTAAAATGGACAACTGTGCTGGTGTTAAAACCCCAATGGAGCTAAGTTACATAAAGGATGCTCAAGCCGAGCAACAGACAGAGTTCAGTAATCCCGGGGTTTACCAGTCAGCGATAGGCAGTCTAGTCCACATTGCACAGTGGACTCGGCCCGATATAACATATGCTGTCAACATGCTGTGTAGACAAGCTGAAAAACCATCAATGCATGCTTGGCAAGGAGTAAAAAGAGTTTTAAGGTATCTCCAAACTACCAAAAGGTTTCGCTTAAAACTATCAGCAGAGGGCAGCACACAACTTGAATGTTGGGCCGACAGTAGTTGGGCAGATGCTGGACCAGATAGAAAATCAGTGTCAGGAATGGCGATAAAATTTGGAAATGCACTAATTGGTTGGAGATCAAGAAAGCAGTCACTTATAGCTTTAAGTTCAACTGAATCTGAGTTCAATGCATTATCAGATGTATGCAGAGAACTGGAATTTTATAAGCAACTGGTACAAGAATTGTTTGGAGAATGTTCCCTACCTATCAGAGTGTGGGAAGACAACCAACCTTGTATTAAACTAGCTAAATCAGGTCAATTCAAGGCACACACAAAACACTTGGATATCCGTTATCAAAATGTATGCCAAAGTGTAAAACAAGGTTTAATTGAACTAAAGTATTGTCCAAGCCAAGAAAATCTCGCAGACGGTTTTACGAAAGCTTTGGGTCCGCAATCTCATAAATGTTTCTGTTCAGGTTTAAATTTGAATTAAGGTTGGTACAGCTCAGTGTTACGAGCGAGAGGGGGTGTTGCTATCAAAGGGTTAAAAGGTAGCAGAAACGCTCTAATCACTGAGCAGCTGGAGGTCATTAGGCTTCCAGGAACATGAGTTTGTATAAATAGTCTCCTGTGTGTTTGTTCTTCCCTTCCTTTCTCCTCCTTTTTTGGGCGTGTTTGCTGAGATGTGTGGTTCTTCGCCAGGGTTGTTTTTGTTTTTGTAAATAAACCTTATCTTTGAGTTACAAACCGCATGCTCCAAGACTCCTCTTTGAAAAGATACTGCCTCTCCTGCTCTTCAACTGCTGTGCGAAATACTCTGCTGTAGTGGGACTTGTGACGATGGAAGCGCACTGGGCATTTACATTAAACTAATTAAAGTTTAATGGGACACCATCTACTCTGGAGAAAAGCCCTGCTTCTTAATTTTAAAAACTGGGCATAGGCCCCATTTGCTCAGTGAGGAATAAAATGAGCTCCATACTGGTTCAGAGGTTTTAGTAAAAAAAAAAAAAAAAAAAAGGGAGTAGGAATGTTAAATGACATCACTGAGTAGACTGCAAGTTCACACATCATGACTTGTTTCATACAGCTTTGTTGGCATGTAAGGGACAAGGGACAAAGTTGCAGAATAAGAAATCCCTGATGGATGCATTAGAAACTATGTCCTAGAATTTGCATCCACTGCCTGTTTAATCAGGATATAGGCAATGCACCCTTTGATACCGGTGTTCCAGTACCCTTCTTCTGGCAGACGGTCTGGGTTTGCACAACAGCATCATTAACACGGAGACTTGGGAAGGAGGGGGAAGAAATAAGGAAGCTAACGATGACCCCCTACCTGCCAGTAATAAATAATAAAAATAGTATAAAAAATTGAGCATTTTATATGTTATTTTTAGGGAACAAGTCTGAGAATTGTGTCATACACCTGAACTGCAAATTCGATGCTTCATGTGCTGTTTTTTTTAACATAAAAAACCACTTCTGTATATGTACAAAATAACATGCAACCAATGTGTATGTTGTAGCATTTGATATTCGATACATGTTCTTTTGACATGTACACACTACATTGTTCATACGTGTGAAATAATTGCATGGGAGGAGCTAGATGGTGATTTTACTCTGTTCTGACATGGAAGTACGAAATGTGTAAGACCTTGTGTCATTATGTTTGCTTTTCCAACGCATAATCATATACTGTGGAGGAAAGGAAAGTATGAAGTCCCAAGTGTCTTACCTATATTTAAATTAACACAGCACCATGCCTTACTTTCCTTACATAAATTAATTTCCCTATGGGGCGGGATATACTTTGCAATGTTGAAGCAAGTATATATATATTTAAATCAATTACATAGATGTGAAAGTTTAGCATGTGTCAGCATCATTGGCCCTTCCCACCCAGTCGCCTTTGACTGGACTTAACCGTCCAGGGGTCCTTTACCTTTACCTTACACCTGTGCTACTTTGGGGTTTTGCTACAACTGAATGCAAGAATAGTGTGGAGCACAGACATTGCACCCCAGAGACCCTGCAGTGGACTTGGGCCAGGGAGGGGGGCTCCTTGCATATCTTGTCATGGGGGGCGGGGGAAGGCAGGGAATAAATAAATAGACGATGATGGTGACAAACGTTAGATGCAGAAGACATTGGGCTGCTCTGGGGGGGGGGGAGGTGGATAAATAGATCTAGAACAGTCATATATATATATAGGAGAAAGGCGCTTAAGAGCCCCCTGCCGCGCAGTAGCTACGCCTTTATCTAGCCGCCCTCCAATGATGGGGATGAGGAGGGGGGCAGACCTCCGCCTCCTCCTCCCGCCTCTCGGCCTCCTTCTCCTCCTCCTCCTCCTCCTCCCTTCCCTGGCGTCCCTCGGTTACCAGGCAGCGGCTGGCGAAGCGCTCGGAGGGGAGCGGCCCGCCGGCCTCCTCCTCCTCCTCCTCCTCTGCCGGCTTCTCGGGGGAGAGAAGGCCGAGGCGCCGGGCGAGGAGGATCCTGGGCGGCGGGAAAGGCCTCCGGCGCCGCCGCTTCTGGGGCAGGTAAAGAGCTTCCCTCCCCGCCCCTCCCCGTCTCGAGGCCGGGCAGCTGAGCGCAGAACGGAGCAGGGCTCCAGGGGGGCATCGAGTCGAGCCCACGGCCACGAGGGGCCTGGGGCGAAAGGAAAGACCCAAGAAAGCCAGGCGGCCCCTTCCAGCAGGCCTTCCCCCAGGGGCCCCTCAAATTGCGCCCCCCGGCGCCGCATGGAAGCAGTCTTAGGAGTATTGCATCTAGATCAAGGGAAGTAATAGTGCCACTGTATTCTGCTCTGGTCAGACCTCACCTGGAGTACTGGACACAGTACTGGACACGTGTCCAGAGGAGGGCAACCAAAATGGTCAAAGGCCTGGAAACGATGCCTTATGAGGAACGGCTAAGGGAGCTGGGCATGTTTAGCCTGGAGAAGAGGAGGTTAAGGGGTGATATGATAGCCATGTTCAAATATATAAAAGGATGTCACATAGAGGAGGGAGAAAGGTTGTTTTCTGCTGCTCCAGAGAAGCGGACATGGAGCAATGGATTCAAACTACAAGAAAGAAGATTCCGCCTAAACATTAGGAAGAACTTCCTGACAGTGAGAGCTGTTCGACAGTGGAATTTGCTGCCAAGGAGTGTGGTGGAGTCTCCTTCTTTGGAGGTCTTTAAGCAGAGGCTTGACAACCATATGTCAGGAGTGCTCTGATGGTGTTTCCTGCTTGGCAGGGGGTTGGACTCGATGGCCCTTGGGGTCTCCTCCACCTCTATGATTCTATGATTCCTTGCACAACAATTCATTTGGGTGCAGTTGCTCTTTACTCCTCAAGCAACAGAATCATGGATCATTTTAATCGCAACAATACACAAATAAGTCCTTCTTAGCCCTCAGGCAGGGAGCCGGCTCAGCTTCTTTCCCAGGTGTCCCCTGCAGCTCCTGTGCTCCATTTCTAAAGAAAAACCCCCCAGGGGAGCCAGATGCCAAAGGAGGGGCAAGGGCCTTCAGGGGGTGATTTGGCAGGAGCAGGTGGCCGTGCAAAGGGAAGAAAAGCTGCCCCTTCCGAAATGCCCAAGTTGGAAGAGGCACAAAGCGTCCTCTAGTCTAGTCTAGTCCCCCTGGGTAGGCAGTCAAAATGTCAATTAAACATCAACTGTTGAAAAACTATTATACTAAGCCCATAAGGTACACACTTTTAACTTGTGCACAGCCAGCTTAATGTGTGAGGCAAAATTATTATTATTATTAATTAAAAGGATTATATTGGTGAGAGGACTCTTAGTATCTGTTTACAGATGAACAATTGTCATTTAATGCATGTGGCTGCTGCATCCTTGTATTCAGAGTAACCGTTTTCCTTTTAGTCCCATCCTTATTTTTCTCCTTTTTTTAATTATTTCCTCAGATCAGGGGTAGGCAACCTAAGGCCCATGGGCCAGGTGCAGCCCAATCGCCTTCTCAATCCGGCCCGCGGACAGTCCAGGATTCAGCGTGTTTTTACATGAGTAGAATGTGTGCATTGATTGAAAATGCATCTCTGGGTTATTTGTGGAGCATAGGAATTTGTTCCTATATTTTCCCCCAAAATATAGTCTGGCCCACCACATGGTCTGAGGGACGGTGGACCAGCCCACGACCTGTTTTTTTATTGCAGCAGAAATAAAATCTATTGAATGTTTTTGAACCACTGAGGTTTCTTGGGATGCCTATTCCTTTTAGTAGCATGGTACAATAGAATTCTACTGTCCACAATCAAATCCCTCAATCTATAAAGCCCATTCCTCTTCCAGCATCTACGTTTATCGAAGCCGTGAAAAAGTGTTTCCTTCAGTTCTATTTTCTTGATAGGTAAGTGCTCTTTAAGACCTTGCAGAATGCCTCAATCTCTTTTCCAGTATCTGATGTCAGTCACGGACTGGATGAGGCTGAACGAGTTGAGGCTTAATCCAGACAAAACATTGGCGCTCCTGGTCAGTTGGGAGAAGGCTCAGGGAATAAGTATTCAACCTGGGTTGGATGGGGTTTCACTCCCCTTGAAGAGTCGGGCTCACGGTTTGGGTGTACTCCTGGATTCGGTCCTGAACTTGGATCTCCACGTTCTCCATAATTATGGCTAATGTGCCAACTGTGCCCACTGGGACACATGCCAGTTGAACTACTGTAACGTGTTGTGTGTGGGCTGCCCCTGTTAAAACAACTTCCCTGGTTGCTGGTCCGTTTCTGAGCACAATTCCAAGTGTTGGTTATATGGCTTTGGCCCAGGCCACATGAAATATATTTCGCTGGTACTAAGATCCTTGGGTGAGCGACTTCTCTCAGTGCCACCAGCATCAAAGGCATGGCAAGGGAGAATGTTTTTCTGTGGCTGCTCAGTGTGGCGTTCGTATGGCGCCCCCGGTCGTCTCACGGACTATTGACCCGTACACCACTAACCCAAGTCAGTGACTATTTCACTGGCAAAGCCCAATCTACTCATATAGTTAATTAAAGCAGTTGCCACCGTTTCTATTTCAGTGTTTCACAACGGTATGGCTTCTGGATATTTGGTTGCATAATCCACTATGGTGTGGATGTATCGGTTTCTCTGCCTGCTGGCTCTAGGCAATGGCCCTATCAGGTCCAGCCCTAACCGTTGAAAAGGGGTTGATATGATAGGCAAGGGGCACAATTTGGCTTTTGTTTTGTCTTGACCGGTGCCTCTTCTCTGACATATGTCACAGGCTTGACAGTATTGTTTTATTTGTTTCCCCATGCCTGGCCAATAAAAATGTTGAGCCACTCTCCGTTTTGTACTGTTGTGAGCGTGCTGCAGGATTTTGTCTTGGTATTCATGTGGGAATACTAACTGTCTTCTCACTTCTTCACCCCCCCCCCCCCGCATGGTGGGTCAAGGACTTCACGATATAAAAGGTCCTTGCTCAAACAAAACTGTTCTGGGCACTCAGGAGTTAACAGCCTCTCCGACTCAGTTGCTTCAAAGTACATTTGTGACTCAGTATCTTCTTTTTGCTTTTTGGCAAAACTTGGAGTTTGACTTTTAGTCAAAGGAAACAAAAAGGTGTTTTTTCTTTCCTCACACTGATCACCCCCTTGCTGTCCTTCAGAACTGTATGCAGATTTCATTATTTTTATTTTATGTATTTATATCCCGCCTTTCTCCCAAACTGGGCTTCAAGGCAGTATACAACCTTTCAAAACATAATTATAGAACAAAAGTAAAGGGACCCCCGATGGTTAGGTCCAGTTGCGGACGACTCTGAGGTTGCAGCGCTCATCTCGCTTTACTGGCCGAGGGAGCCGGCGTTTGTCCACAAATTGGGTCACGTGGCCAGCATGACTAAGCCGCTTCTGGTGAACCAGAGCAGCGCACATAAAAGCCGTATACCTTCCTGCCGGAGCGATACCTATTTATCTACTTGCACTTTGACGTGCTTTTGAGCTGCTAGGTTGGCAGGAGCAACGGGAGCTCACCCCGTCGTGGGGATTCAAACTGCCGACCTTCTGATCGGCAAGCCCTAGGCTCAGTGGTTTAGACCCGCATCCCAATTCTAGAATGCAAAGTAACAAAAACCAAATAGTTAACAACAACAGTTAAAATGCAACGACACACACATTGAAAACCAGCATCAAAATTAAGTTTGCCCTGATAGCAGCTCCGTGGTCAGCATCATCTGCCCCTTCGGTTCCAAATGCCTGTCTGAGTAAGAAGGTCTTAGCCTGTCAGCAGAAAGAGAACAAAGGGGAAGCCAATCTAACTTCTTCTGGGAGGGAATTCCACAATATGTGAGTGTGATGTTAACATATATGAGAGAGTGCTGGAGGGGAAAGAGTTAAATAGGTTGCACAGACGGGATCCAGGGGGCTGGAGTCAGTGGGTTTATAAAATCAGTTCTGGGAGGAGCTGGTTGGGAGTTGTTGGTGGGCAGTTGGTTGGCTTTTGTGAGTTGGCTGGTTGGGAAAGGCAGTTGGTAATAGAGAGACACTTAGGGCCGTGAAAGTAAAGAGCAACAACGTTTGGAATGCTGTAAAAGTTTTGTTTGTGTCTGAAATAAAATACACTCTTCTTTATTAATTGAAAAGCTGACTGAGACTGATTAGCAGTATTTATTCCATAGGGACATGTGGGGAAAACCCAGCTTCAGGGACCTGCTGAGAGATTTCTCAATATCCTTTCCCGCTCACCAAACTGACATTGTGATTCTTACATTTGTATTATGGGTAACTTGAAATATTTCATTATCCTGCTTGTAAGTCCCTCGATAAATTCAATTTGATGTAGGGTGCTCCCCACAATAGGTTTGTCTAGAATTGCCATGCCTCATTGACTTCGTGGGGCTATCCACATCATATCATCAAAGTAGTGTTCTTTTATGACTTTTGGAGCTTATTCTTTTTTCAGGATGCAGAAATCTGGCATATTTAGAAGGGGGTAAATGGAGGAGGAGTACAATCCCTGACGGTATGGAACTGTTATTCTTCCTTCCTTCCAAGGGGTATAGTTTTGTGACTTGGCACACAGTCGGCACATCATTAAATTTTGTAATTTTTTCAATTCGTGCAGAATGCATCTTGCCTATTTATTATTATTATTATTATTATTATTATTATTATTATTATTATTCTAACACTGGTAGAGTGAAACTTTAAAAAATGAAAAAGGATTATAGCACTACTTAAAATAAATTATTAAAACACCACTTCTTTTCCAGCCGCTAGCATTTTACTAATTCCCCCTCCCCAACTAAACTTTCAATCTCAAAACATGTCTTAAAAGCTGTGAGAGAAATTGGGCAGTCATACTTTAATAAATAAGCACTATAGAGCAAATTAAATATCTTTTAAAAAAAGGCTGCATTGGTGAGTTGTACCTTCTATGCCCAGAGTGCCATGTTCTATCCCTGCTGGGCTAAATATAGCAGGATTAAAATGTTCTAATATTTTATTCCTTTTCTTCCCATTAAATGCTATTTATTTGTGGAAATTATTTCACATACTGGCAGCCCCCCATTTAGGCGTGTTCAATATGTATGTGACCATGTATATGTGGATTGTTCTGCACAGGAAGTGACCCGGAAATGTCATAAAGATGTTACAGAAATGTCACTGAAAGGGGGGGGGGTTGTTGCAGGCTTTTCCAATGGGTTTCAATTATACATGATTTCATCAATGCACTTGGAACGTAACCCCCACGTAAATGAGGGACTGCCTGTATTCACTTGTATCAGTTTTCCCCATTTAAATTAAGATGATTTTTTTTTTTTACTTTTAGGATAATGGCAGGAAAAGTCAAATGGGTTACTGACATAGAGAAATCTGTGCTTATAAACAACTTTGAGAAGAGGGGATGGGTCCAAGTGTCAGAAAATGAAGACTGGAATTTTTACTGGTAAGCAGTGTGTGTGTGTGTGTGTGTGTGTGTGTTGTGGAACATGTTGCATACATAATTACACTTATTTGGGAGTAAGCCCCATTGAACTCAGTACCTCCCAATACAAATTAACCTGGACCCTGAGGCCCTTCTTCATGTGCCCCCTCCATGAGAGGGCTGGAGGGTAGCAACACGAGAGCGGGCCTTTTCTGTGGTGACTCCCTCCTTGTGGGATGCTCTCTGGGGAGGTTCACCTAGTGCCTTCACTACGTATATTTAGGCACTAGGCAAAACATTCCTCTTCTCCTAGGCCTTGGGCTAATTAAACAATCTTTAATAAACGGGGGGGGGGTATAGTTTTTCTTTGTTATAATGGTATATATTTTTGTGTTTTTAAATATATGGTCATCTAATTCCTGTGTATGAGAAGAGCATCTTGTTAGGGTTCAGTTCATCAGTGGTCTATATTCATGCAGTTTTCAGAAACTGCTCGCTCCACTTATACCATAATTTGGAGAGGCAGCAGGTACGTGCGAACCCCCTCCTGTTGTAATGATTCCTGGGGAAAAGCAGAGCTTGGAATGCAGAATAACAAGATAATTTGTAGGGTACAACAACAATTTATAGAATGCCTGCTCCACCTTCAAGAATGACTGCCTTTTAGAAATTCTCTGGAGAAGAGGTGGTAAGAAGAGTGAAGTAGATTTCTTATTAGATGTCTTCAAGTTGTCTGGTGATTTCTTCTGATCATATTTAATGCAAAGGCCAGCCTGATTCCTATCAGGTTGTGAGTTGCATATTTTGGGGGAAGCCCAGTGACAATTTTCTCTTCACAGGATGAGTGTGCAAACTATTCGAAATGTTTTCAGTGTGGAGACTGGTTACCGCCTCTCTGATGACCAGATTGTCAACCATTTCCCAAATCACTATGAGCTCACCCGAAAGGACTTGATGGTCAAAAATATTAAGAGGTACAGGAAGGAATTAGAAAAAGAAGGTAGCCCTCTTGCAGAGAAAGATGAAAATGGAAAATACCTTTACTTAGGTGAGTTGTCCTGGCCAATTCTACTATTTGTATGTGCATTTTAAGCACAAGACATCCCTCAGTAGCATATAATAGATATTCAGAAATTTGGGTCTTTGCCATCCGGTTCACACATCACATTAAATCATTGTTTAACTTACTGTGGAGCAGGGTGTCTGGTGCAGCTGCTCAAAAAGACCATGGTTCGTTCTCCTTCCCTCCTTTCTGATGGTGAGGAAACAAATCAGAGGCGGGCTAGCTGTTTTGTGGAAAGCAGTCCTTGTGGTTTGTTTGTCTCCTAACAAATCATGATGGGGTTAGTTCTTGGCTTACCATTGTGGTTTGGTAGGCGACAAGGTCTGCTCTTGGCTTACCATAATAGTTTGTTGGGAAACATGTGCGAACCGGCACATGCTGTTTGTATAACGGCAAGCCAACCTCTGGTTTGATTTCTCGCTGGTGGACTGAAGGGACGAACAAAGTGTGCATTTCCTTTAAGCCATACTGAATCTTATACTGTGATTTAAAGTGGCGTCTGAACCAGGCCTGTGGTTTTCCAGGGAATTCTGCAGCTTACTCATCTCTCCGTGTGTCTTGCTCTGCTCAAGGTCAGTGACCACATACACAACAGTTCAGGGGAAATGTAAGCACTTCAAAAGCTCTTAATTGTGTAGAGCACATCTGCTCAGGTAGTAGGTAGTAGGATAGCTTCAGTGTGAGGGTCTGAGGAACAAATTTATTTCATGAAAGATCCCCTAAAGGCAAGTTGAGAGTGGTTTTTTGCCTGTCCAGACTGTGTATGAGAGAGCATCAGTGATTTTTTTGAACCACATCTCAGTTAAAATACAACTGAGACATGAGGGCTCAGATAACGTTGCTTTGAGGCCGGTACTTAGCTCAATAGGCCACATGTCAGTCGTGAATCAGCTGAGACAGATTTCTGAAAACGTCACATGGACAAGGTTTCTGAAGCATATTTTTGCAGATTTAAAAGAGCAGACATATTGAACACAGCCTTATTGCAAGTCTTACTACAGTTTTCCAATAGTGTGAGAAAAGATGTAATTTGTCCAAGATTATGAGAGGCTGGTAATGGAGCAGGTGTTTAAAATCATGTTTGGTCTTTCCAAGAGTATAAAAAACAGACATGGCCTTGTTGAGGCCATCAGTTGTAGAGCTTGCAGTCTGATCCTAACCAAGTTGACTTGGGTATAAGCCCAGTTGATTTCAATAGGATTGACTTCCCATTATGCATGCTTGGGTTTACAGCCTTATTTGGCTGTCTAGAATCAGACTTTTCCCATAATGCTTTTAGCATTACTATAGTATGAGTTGAGAGAATGTAACTCTATTCTTAATATACTTACTATTGGTTAAGGTTTAAATAGACTTTCAGTAACTCTTGATAGTGAAGTTCTGCAGATACTCTTCGACTCGTGGTAATCCTCTTAAGATGGTGAACAACAAAAAAGTTATTTCTCTGTCACCTGTTAATTGGTCTAAACCAGGCTTCCTCAACCTTGACCCTCCAGATGTTTTTGGCCTACAACTTCCATGATCCCTAGCTAGCAGGACCAGTGGTCAGGGATGATGGGAATTGTAGTCTCAAACATCTGGAGGGCCAAGGTTGAGGAAGCCTGGTCGAAACTATCCAAGCTTCTTTCTACTCTAGTATTAAACATGGAGTGCAGGTGTTGGAGAGAGGATGAGCCCTGTCATTGCCATCACCTTAACTAACAAACAATGTAGACTAGGAGAGAATGTGAACAGGGCTGCGTTTTCCCCTTTAGTTTTATGTGTTGATGTATATACTGTATTAAATATTTTTAGATGATAAATTCCTTTAGTACCGGTTCTTTGCAAAGCACTGTGTAATTAAATGGCACTCTGTATAATTATGCTGTATTAATTCTTGGTTTTCCTTGGTGCGTTTTAGACTTTGTGCCTGTCACCTTTATGCTCCCAGCTGATTACAATTTATTTGTTGAAGAATTCCGGAAAAACCCTTCCAGTACTTGGATTATGAAACCCTGCGGAAAAGCTCAAGGGAAAGGAATATTCCTTATCAATAAACTTTCCCAAATTAAAAAATGGTCTCGAGACAGCAAAACATCCACGTATGTTTCTTAAAAAGGGGTGGGGTCTTGTTTAACTCCTTGTTGCAGTCTAGCATGTTTGTCTGAATTTGTGACTTTTCTTATTTTGCTGGAAGGTCATTCGTAAGTGTTTCAAACAGTTGTTACAGACTATAGGGCACTTTACCTGTGTAAGATAAAAATGAATCTAGAAATAAGATGGGGCCTATAATATTGTAAGTTGTGGCACTGATTGCTTTGGTGTAATTGCATGGAATGATTTTAGTGCTCTTTTTAAAGGAAGTGGAAGCTGTTTTGGGAAGCACCAAATGACTATTAACTGCGGTGGATAGAGTTTTAAGAATATTCTTAAAACTTTTTGCCAGTCAGATTAAGACAAAAGCTATAATATTTAAAATCATTTATTTACATTAATGAATCCTTGGAACTTCTTCCTACAAAGTGTCCCGTAGCTGCAAGAAGCACTCTGTGAGCAGCACATTGGTCGTCCTTGCTTTTAAATGCTTGCAGTCTAGGGAAGTTCTTTCTTTTCTCAGAAAGATTTACCGTAATCAGTCCTATCTGTCAGCTCTTCTTGTTCAACGGTTCTGCATATAGCACTAAAATGAAACTGCCTTTGTTACTGTTCTAGAGCTAGTTTTACAAATAAAAGCAAACAGTTGAATGCAACTAGCACATTTTAAATAATAAAATATACATTTCCCTAGGTTTATATCTCAGTCCTCTAAAGAAGCTTATGTGATTTCTCTGTATATCAACAATCCTCTACTGATAGGTGGGAAGAAATTTGACCTTCGCCTGTATGTTTTAGTGTCTACTTACCGTCCTCTGAGATGCTACATGTAAGTTGTCCATATTCTGACGATGTCCCTGTTTCAGGGTGAGAAGTGGCACTCTGGAAATAAAAAGTGACGGAGGGTAATTTTCATCCAGAGTTGTGAGGAAGTTGTATTTTAAACTTGTTATATTTCCCTATGCATATTGGCAAGCTGGAGGGGAAGGGAGATTTTGAGTAATCCTGCTAAGTTTGTCAGATGACATTCTCCAAAATAACCCCATCTAGAAATTGTCTTATGTATCCCAGCAGGGCAAATCATAAAGAAAACAAACATTTGTTTGTTATTTCTTCGGTATGAATAATTTGTTTGATCAGATTTGCACTGACACAAATTTGCACCCACAAAGGCAGGCAGTTTGCAGTTATCTTCTCCCTGCAAGTCTGGATGCAACCTCTGTGTCTCCTTCTCCCAGCTTGAAGATGGTTTTGCGGGAATTCACTTTTGTACAATTTGGCATTGCCCTGAAACTTTTCACTTTCCTTCATTGAAGTCTGTTTCTTTGCTCCATATTGGCCAAGATGTCTTTAGAAACTTTTGAAGTGCTTTAGTCTAAAGCTTTTGGAATTAATCTTCTAATATCTCGCTTTTAATATTATCTCTGTATTTTGCTGAAAATCTCAAAGACTTCTGAAATCATAGTTTGAAGAAACCATTCTTATTCTCTATCTTGGTTTGGATATGTATACAGGGTAGGAGTTAGATTGCTTAAATTGTAGTCTCAAAACATCTGGAGAGCCGAGGCTGAGGAAGCCTGTAATAGGCCAGTAGTCAGAATTCTGCATTCTTTAAGAACTTTGGGATGAATATCATCCAGCCCTGGCACCATGTTAACTTCTAAATCTTTCCCTTTAGTGGCCACAATATTTTGATGCACTAATAGAAAAATAAACAGGATTGCAAAAAGCATTGAGGAAAATTTAATACCTCCTTAATAACACTGATATTCATCATTATGAAATTGAGCAGTAAAATCCTAACCAAGGGGATTGTCCAGTATGCAGTGAGGACTGCAGCTGCTGTTTCCAGAATGTATTCAGGACATTATGATGTATTTGAGTTACCTTTAGTTGTTGTCTCCATAATAACTATTACTGTAACGTGTCCATTTGTTGCTGTAATACATCCATTTATTGGATTAAAAGAAGTTTATTCATTTATTTTTAAGAATGCATATGCCAGCTTTTGATATCAATATTTCCAGGACAGTTTATAAGTTAAAATAAATAAATAAATTGGTGAACAATAAAACCTGCCCCCTCCCTTTTTTGCATTTCAGGTATAAACTTGGGTTTTGTCGCTTTTGCACAGTAAAATACACACCAAGTACAAGTGAATTAGACAACATGTTTGTGCATCTTACCAATGTTGCCATTCAGAAGCATGGGGTAAAGTTGGAACATTTTTGTATAATGTATATTTAAATTACATTAAATAAATTTATAAACGGAACATATGTAATAAAAACACAGTACCTCAGTCCCTTGATGGCAACCTCTTTCCCATTGTTGCTTTAGTGGATTTACAGTAAGTGCTGTTAATTCCTGGGAGTTCTATCTCTGAGGGGAACAGGGTTTTCCTGGCAACTCTCAAACCCTTAGCAAACTACATTTCCCAGGGTTTTTTTGGCGGCGGCGGGGGGTGGAAGGTAATGATCTGTTTAAAGTGGTACAATTCTGTTTAAAATGTACAGCGCTGATGGGGCCAATGTCTCTGCTTCTCCAACTAGCTATCCTGCATACAAAACCTGACTGAAGACCATTGTGACAGCTCCCTTTATTCTTTCACAACAGTATTGCTGTCCTTACTTTAGAGTCTGGCTTGTGAACCTCCTGCTCTATTAAATCAACAAAGAACTGTTTGGAAAATGTTGTGAGTGTGTTTACAGCTGATATCAAATCTATACTTTTTGATTTGACGCCTTGCCTCTGCAGGATGATTACAATCACATCCATGGTGGTAAATGGACAGTGAGCAATCTGCGCTTGTATTTAGAAAGCACTCGTGGGAAAGAGGTCACCAACAAGCTGTTTGATGAAATTCACTGGATAATTGTGCAGTCACTGAAAGCCGTTGCAGTGAGTAGAGAAACAAAAGAAAAATACGTTTTATAATGCTTCCTTCTGCTCTTCCCGGTTTGACTATTGAGGCTGTAAATATGTGTGTTTATCTTTTCGGTGTCCTTTTAAAAAAAAGGCCACAGAGTTTATTAAGCAGGCAGTACGCACATTGTGTACAAATAAGGACTATATAAGATCATAAACGTATCTCTGCTGGGCCAGTCCAGTATCCTGTTCTCACAGTAGCCAGCCAGATGCCTGCAGGTAGGACCTGATTGCAACCGTATTCTCCACTTTCCAGAAACTGGTTTTCTGAACCATGCTGCCTCTGAGCATTGGCTAGGGGACACCGACAGCCTTGTCTTCTGTGAATTTGGCTACACCTCTTTTAATGCCACCAAAGTTGGTGTCCATAATTTTCAATTGTAGGAGCAAATCCCATAGTTTCTCCTGTGTGCTGGGTGAAGTCCTTTCTGTTGTCTCTCGTGAATCTTCACTGGATCTCCATGAGTTCCTCGTGTTACGAGGGAGAAAGACTTTAATTTATCCCCTTTCTGCGTGCCGTGACATTCCTATCCTGTCACCTCTTACTTGCCTTTTTTTCTAAACTAAAAGGCTCTATATGTGGAAACCTTTCCTCTTGGGAAGTTTCTTCATTCCCTCTTTTTTGGGGAAGTTTCCTCTTTTGAACTCAAATGTTCCAATGTTGGATTTTCTTGGCAAGTGGCCACGTACACGTTTATTTAATGTAATAGTCCTATGGTTACTCCTTCATTTCATTCCATCTCATACTTGGTCTTGGGTGCCACTTAAGATTAAGTCCAGAGTTGCCATCCCTCTGGTCGGTCCAAGGTCACCGTCATTTAGGGTTTCTATAAATGTTACCTTTTTGCCAAGGCTGGCATGCGTATGTGTGTGAGGGTAGTTGTGTCACCCATTAATGCATGAGTATTTTGATCAGGGGACAATAGCATGCCCTCAGAACTAGATAATTTTTTGTATGATTGAAAAATACTTTTTAAATAAGTATTGCTTGGTTCTCATCACCAGGCTGAGGAATACGATCACGTGGCCGCTGCATCCTTGAGCCTGGCAACCACCCCCTTCAATGCAAAGCAAGACTTGGACAGGATCTCTTGAGCTTTGGGGGTTCTAAAAAGCAGTGGCCCATCAAACTTTTTGGACCCCCTTTTCTAGCCCACAATATGATTGCTTGTACCATTTATTGAGGGCGCCCCACAGCTGACAGCAGCCTAGCAAAATAGGGAGCGTGTATGCATATTTATTTCAGGAGTCTTAGTCAGACTCCGTAGCTAGTAAAATTGTACCGATGTTCATTTCTGCTCTCATGTACGTTTTCAACTCTTTCAGCCTGTAATGAACAATGATAAACACTGCTTTGAATGTTACGGATATGACATCATCATTGATGACAAGCTAAAGCCATGGCTTATTGAGGTAAGCGGAGTTATCTTGACGTTGCAGGTTTCCTTTGAAAAGCAGTGTGGAAAAAGGGTCCTGCTCATTGGCTCCTAAAGGATTCCCCTTCTCGAGACTCTGAATGGGAAAGTCTTTGCTTTTGAGGAATACTACTCATAAAAAGGTGTCTTATAGTGAATCCTGGCCGTTGGTCCATCTAGTCTAGCACTGTCTGCCGTAGCTGTTGCTCTCCAACGTCGATATTTCCCAGCGCTGTTTCTGGAGGTCGCTTCTCATCAGAGATCCCAGGAATCGGCCACTCAGCTATGCCCCTCCTCACAGAGAAGCCTTGCTGCCTCCTTGTATGGGGCATAGTGGATGCTGAGCCCCTGAGCTGGGACTCGGGCTCTGCTGGCTCCTGCCATAGGGGAAGTGGGAAATGAAGCCAGGGCAACTATGGTGACCAAACTACGGCATCATAGCACCTGGTAAAATGTCGCAAACCTGGCTGTCTCGATTAATGAAAATCAGGGGCACGTTTCGAGATCTACAACTGCAGAAAAGCCTTGTTAGATGATGGGAAGGGAACCTTTGGCCCTCCCGTTGTTGCTGAGCTAGAACTCCCATCGTTCTTTGTCCCTTGGCAATGCGGGCGCTGAGTCTGATGGAAATGGGAGTTTGTGGAAGGCTCTAGCCTGGCATTTCTTTCCCTGTCTTTAGGCACCAGGCGAAAACCTTGCTCTGTAACCAGGCCTTTGGCTATTTGGACCTTCTCTGGTTCTTGTTTTATTCTGTATTTTGTGCTCCCATTGGAGCCGCCTTGGAACACTTTTTAAAAAGAAAGGCCTGACTAGCTTTTCAGATACCCTTTAATTGAATAACTTTTTGAAGAAATGCCTGAAGTAACTGATCCTATAGTTTGAAGTCTTGTTTATTCAGTTACATTTTACTCCAGGAAAACCCATTTATCCTAAATAGAACCCAATAGGGCCAACAAATATGTACAAAATATATATTTTTAAATGTGATCCCAGTCAGATCCCAATTTTGCAGGACGCTCTTAGAAATATGAAATAATACATTTTTGGAATTTTTAATTCCTTATAATTTTTTATCACTTCAACCATTTTTTAAATTTTGTAACTTTAAAATTTAAAGTAAATCCATCATGTGCCATATCAAATTAAAGCCCATGAAGTTCTGAAGAGATTGGTATTATTAGTTTGGGAATATTTCAATTCTGAGCTGAGCTTTTAAGATTTTTGTTTAGTCTGGCAAGGCCACAATTGTCAGTTTTTTAAAATTTCAAACCCCCACAACTCAAAAACGGGATGAGATAAAAAAAATAAACTTTTAGATTTAAACTTAGTTCTGATCATTCAACAAGTGTTCAAAATTTTAAGAAAATGGGCCGATATGAGGTAAAAAAGTCATCAAAAATTGGGCAACTTCTTATGGAATGACCCTGAGGTGCTCTTGATGATTTATCGTATTTCTGTTTGTGGAAGAATTGGTGGATGTGAACTATCTATTTTTCTCCTTCCTGTGTACACATCGTAGGTCAACGCTTCTCCATCTCTTACTTCCAGTACTGCCAATGATCGTATCCTCAAATACAATCTTATTAATGACACACTTAACATTGCTGTCCCTAACGGGGAAATTCCAGACTGTAAATGGAATAAATCTCCCCCCAAAGAAGCCCTTGGACATTATGAGATTTTGTAAGTATTAATCATGGATAAAGCAATTGTCTGAACCTCTGCAAGTAGATGCTTTAGGGCTGCCTTTTGACTAGTATCTGAGTGTAACCTAGTCTTGGTGTTAACTCAGCAATAACTGAGATGGCACATTATTACTTATTTCTTTTATGAATGACTTCTTAGAAAATATTTCTGAGCAATTTCAGACCATGACAAATGCATAATGCATAAAAATACAATGGTTCACAAGGTCTGTAGATTTAGTATTTTTGTTAAATCCTTCCCAAAGCAATCCACAGGGATCTCTACTGCAGAAAGACCCATTTTATGGTGGAAAAAATAGTCCCGTGAAATACTTATGCCTCAAACACTAAGATCACCTGAATTGAGTCTTACTTAGGGTGCCAGGTGACTTAGCCATTCCTGATTCCAGCCTTGCACCCTTGACTTCTGTAGTGTACCACCCAATTTTTCTTCATTTTATCTGGTTAAATATGTCTGTTACAGTTGCATCCTTCTGTGAATAGCTGTTGAAATAACAGCCATTATTCACCAGATAATCACATTATTAAGTACAGTGGTACCTCAGGTTACATAGGCTTCAGGTTACATACACTTCAGGTTGCAGTTTCAGGTTAAGAACGGACCTCCAGAACGAATTAAGTACTTAACCCGAGGTACCACTGTATTTCAGAATGTTGCAAATTGCTGTGGCAACTTATAAATGTGCAGTAGCTCTGAGGTTTGTTGCTGTTAAGTTTTAAGGTTCTTCTAGATGAGCCATTTGTTTCACTTGAGTGACATCTCCGTCTGTCATTTATGCCATTAATCTTGAAGCAAAATGGAAAGTACTTACATAGTAAATGGCAGCTGAGGCTTTAGACGGTAGTAATGCACATTCCTGGAAGAAATAGTGCAGTTGTCTGTATTGATAGGACATACACAGAAGTAAACATTAACATGAAGCTTTCAATTCAAAATAACAAGTTCTTATTCTTATCTTCTGTCCTGTGATAGAGCCAAAGAACATAATCAGCAGTATAATGGTGGAATAGCTCTTCCTAAACTTCAGTGGTTTGTATCACTATAGACTACACACAAGAAGTGGAGATTGTGTGCGTGTATAGCCAAAGTACATAATCAGCAGTATAATGGTGGCATAAAGGTAAAGGGACCCCTGACCATTAGGTCCAGTCCTGACCGACTCTGGGGTTGTGCCACTCATCTCGCTTTATTATCTGAGGGAGCCGGGGTACAGCTTCCAGGTCATGTGGCCAGCATGACTAAGCCGCTTCTGGCGAACCAGAGCAGCGCACGGAAACGCCGTTCACCTTCATAGCTCTTCCTAAACTTTAGAGGCTTGTATCACTGTAGACTACACACAAGAAGTGGAGATTGTGTGAAATAGGGACGCGGGTGGAGCTGTGGGTTAAACTACTGAGCCTCTTGGCTTGCCGATCAGGTCAGCAGTTCGAATCCCCGCGACAGGGTGAGCTTCCGTTGCTCGGTCCCAGCTCCTGCCAACCTAGCAGTTTGAAAGCACGTCAGCCACTCCAGCGGGAAGGTAAATGGTGTTAGTCATGCTGGCCACATGACCCGGAAGCTGTCTGAGGACAAATGCCGGCTCCCTCGGCCTATAGAGCGAGATCAGCACCGCAACCCCAGAGTCGTCCGCGACTGGACCTAACGGTCAAGAGTACCTTTACCTTTATATATAAAATATCTCCCCCACACAGGTTTTCTGCATGCTGAAGAACCAGAAGTGTTGTCCTTCACATGCTTTCAATATGCATGGGGTTGGGGGAAGAGGGTTATTGGTTGGTTGGTTTTTTGTTCTCATTTTTATCATGTATTTTTGTGTTGTGAACCATCCTAATATTGTGGGTGGAATAATAATAATAGGCAGATAATTGGCAAGCATTCAATTCCTCCATCTACAACCTGTAGTAGCAAAGTCTAGGAGGAGCGGTACCACCTTGTTCTGATCATTGTTTAGCCCACCTGTGAATCCCATGGGACGATACTGACTTTCTCTTTGCCCTTAGATACGATGAAGAGATGGCACAAAGTGAAGTGTCAGATCGTGATTTGAGAAGTCGCTCTGGGCAGTCCATTGGATTGAAGGGAACTCGAGCCAGAGACACTGGAAAATCAGGGCCCCTTACATGGAAGTAGCTGCAGAATGAACTGTAGACTGACGCTTCCTGAGATTCAGGGCTGTGGTTTTTGTAGGAAGTTTGCTTGAAATGGATGCTCAGATTTTGGATGACCTCCTTCCTGTTTGCAAAATGCTCTTATGGGGGAAGTAATGTTGCACAAAGAGGACAGAATATTTTTCTGTCCGGCAGTGACAAGTACATTGAAGGACTGGACAAAATTGGTTTATTAGCATGTATAGAAACAGTTATTAATCAGTTCATTGCAGTTTTACTGCAGGACTGTTATGTTGCATGTTGTATTAAATAGTTGTATTAATATATACTATGAATTAATATAATTGGAAATGAGCTTTTTACCGGTAAATAAATTACTGTGTCTTGCAAACAAGTGGTTGCTTTGTCACGCATTGCTACCATAGGGGTCCCCAATATTTTTCGGTTCAGAGGCACTTGTTTTGTTTTGGACTACAAAATACCCCCCAGCCCTCCCAAAGTGACATTTCAATAAATCAGCAGGGGCTGGAAACCTCAGTGGGCGCCAAGAGGCCCCCAGGTGTCACATCGGACAAAATATGCATCTTGAAATTCATATTTTGTAGGGAGAAAAGCTGTCTTTTTTTCTTAATATTTTACTAGAATTGTAAGAGTATACTACTGAAAACACACGTATGTTTATTTTTAATTTTTTTGCAAAATACACCAAAAGACCAAATCAGTATGGTTCATGTTCGAAATGCCTGTTTTCAAACTACATGTTTCTACTTCTAAAAACCGCTTGTAGAATGGGTGGGGGAACCTAATAAAGCCTTTGTGTACTGGGGATATTGTGACAGGCCTGCTGTCATGACTATATATAGCAAAGACCGATCTATAAGCTGTATGCTGATACAGCAATACGTTTCTGCACAATTTGATGTAACGGCTATTATTGGCAGAAACAACGTCAGTGTTGAGTTTCAAGTATCATTCGCCAATTGTTAATCTGGCAAGCACACTAAGAAACTGGTGCATTGCAGTGGGTTTGTCAGATTGCATCACAAATTGCTACATCAACATTTATTTTTACTCTGAGGTGCTGCATTCTACTCTTAATAGTCTTTCCATTTTTGCTACTTAAACATGTCTCTACTTCAGTGCACTAAACCACAATCGTATGCAACTATAGTAGCCACTTTTTTTAAGTCATAAACAAGCTGCTGTCACTACTATTAGATGCTTCCTTTTGACTTTGGCTGGTTGGTTACCTCTCCTTAGTGATTCTTCTGTTTTCCTACCAAGGTGGTCTCCAAGAGACACAGGAAAAAGGACATCAGCAAAGAGATGCAGCAAAGTAGTGAATTTTTGCACCCCAAGGACACACAATAAAGACAACTCCTGCGGCATTAGCTGATGTGAGACTGTTGCTCAATACAGACATCAAACCAAATCATGCTTTCTGAGCACCAAACTAGTTTAGAAGCCAAATGGTACTTCAAGCTTTCCAGACAACTGAGCTTATATTATCATCATTTTATTTTACTATTATTTATTGCATTTGTTAGTCATTTCTTCTAAGGTAACTCAAAGTGACTTGCTTTAAGATCAATTCAAAGCACCAAGCAAAACCTAAGAATCTGCTGTGTAATGTTGGGGACATTGAACAGCATGGGAGATGCTGTGAAAGGGGAAGATGGGATTAATGAGGAACGCCTTTGTGTTGTGGCTTTAATTTTAAAAAGGCCTATTAATAGCTTTAAGGTTAAGAATGTTTATTTTGTGCAGTCTGCTTTGAAATCCCTCCTGGATTTCTTTGAGCCACTTCTTGGCTGGGAGAAAGCTGCTGTCAACTACATTTGCAGTCCAATTGTGAATGTCATGGTAGTGATGTCATGCATAAAGGCAGGTGTTTCCTCCTCCATCTCCCCAAACACACATTGTTAGGAAATGTTCGTGTGCCCAGATATTGGAAAGAATTATGCCATTGTAAACAGAAGCATTTTATCATTGTAGCAGATACTTAACCTCCTGAGCAATCGCAAGATGGATGCTGTAAATACTAGCAAAGTTTCCCCATATGTACAACTGGGCAGAAAAGCAGGGGGCTGCCCAGTTCACACCCTCGCCCACGGCACAGGGCATGATTCTTTTTTTAGATAATAAAAGTTTTTATTGATTATTTTCACATAACAAATTATTTCAACAATTGTATTTTCCTCCCTTCCCTCAGTTCCTCTTTCTGATTTATTTGCATATATTGTTCTCTGCATGTTATGAGAATGTGAAAATCTCTGCGTTATCCATCTATTATGTTAACAAATAAATTTGTGCATCTTCAAAACCTTCCAAGGAGTCCAACTCATTCTGTTGTTTTTTTAAGTGCTTTGTAAAAGGTTCCCATTCCTCTCTAAAGTCACTGTTGTCCTTGTCCGCACAGTGCATGATTCAGTTGTGCACAGCGGACAGGCTGTCGGGCTGTCGATGTGCACAGACTGAAGCATCTTCTTCAAAGAATGTGGGTGCTATGTTTTACGTTAAACTGCTTTGTGGGGAGGGTGCTGTTATACCTAGCAGAGCTGTGAGATGCAGTGTGTCTCATGTGATATTACATGGCTATAGCTGAGCCCTGGCATATTGTGAAGACTGGTACCGGCTGGGACACATTATTCAGCGAGCAAAGAGCAGATGGCTAGTATTAAGTAGTGGGTTGACAAAGCCGGCACATTCCGATTGGCCCTTGGACTTCTGTTTGAACTTCCTGCGCTCCCGCTTTGTCTGGTGCACGTCATCGTCTTCACTGGAGGATGCCTCATCACTGCTGGCCTCTTCGTGATGCACTGGAACTGGCTTCCTAGCAAGACGTGGGCTGCTGGCCTTGCGGATCTCCTGGGCAGAGCGTTCAGCAGCTTCCGAGGCCACGGCCTCCTCAATGGCTTTCTGCAGCGTGAGGTCTGGCTTGGCGAGGAGACACTGTTGCAGACAGATGTCCCGGACCCCGCAGATGATTCGATCCATCAGGGCATTGTCTAAGTCTCGGAACTCGCAGTGGATTGCAGCCTGTCAGAGGGCGGCAGTGTAGTTGTTAATTGACTCCCCCTCTGCCTGGTCCGGTGGTAGAACACATGGCGGGCAACAATCTTGGATGGCTTTGGTGCGTAGTGGTTGCGGAGCTTCTCTTGAATCGTGTCCCACGGTGCTGCCTGGACTGTTAGAGGCGCAACCAATGCTCGGGCTGTCTCGAACACCTTGGACCCACAGAGGCTGAGGAATAGGCCCCACTTACGCTCCTCTGACACTTCCGCCAGCTCGTTGGCTTGGAGGTAGCAGTCAAACCGAGCGAGGTAGCAGTCCCATGATTCAGAGGCTGGGGCAAACAGCGTTATAGGCACAAGTGAAGCCATGGTTCCAGTACCGACGTGGGCGATGGATGGAACACAGTGCTCTAGCTAGTACAGTCAAGTCTGAATTAAGACTGTTCAGTGATTTCGCTCAGTGTTTCAGCTCAGTAAGTGTCCGAATCTGGCTGTGCTCTGACGTCCATCCTATCCCACCCTCGTCGCCAGTATTAAGTAGTGGGTTGACAAATCAGACGACACAGAGATTTCTCCAAGAGGTTCTTTATAGTAAGCTATAACTGAACTAAACAGCAAACAGCTCAGCCGGCCTGCTTTTATAGGCAGCTGGCTGTCAACATTGTAACAACAACCACCCAGGGTTTCCCGCCTAAAGTAACTGACGTGGACCTGAGTGAAAACTATATATACGATACTCCTGGTGGCCAGGGATGTGTTCTTCAATACAGTGGTACCTCGCAAGACGAAATTAATTCGTTCTGCGAGTTTTTTCATCTTGCGAATTTTTCGTCTTGCGAAGCACGGATTCCCATAGGAATGCATTGAAAATCAAACTTGCAAGACGTTTTCATCTTGCGAAGCAAGCCCATAGGGAAATTCGTCTTGCGAAGCAACTAAAAAAACGAAAAGCTCTTTCGTCTTGCGAGTTTTTCGTCTTACGAGGCATTCGTCTTGCGAGGTACCACTGTACATAGCAGCTAGAGCTCAAACAACACAGTTAAAGCTGCTTGTTTGTTGTGACAAAATGCTGATGGTTAAGGACAATATGGCACATGAGACAGGGTCCCCCCACTCTGACACAAACTCCTTGGGGTTTGGGCATGTCCCACATGCAATCCTATCTCGGATCCTTGTCTACTAGAGTTTGAGCAGGCCTGAACAAGCTTTAAAAGCGCCAGCCTACTAAAAGCCTTAATCACCACATGATCCAAAGGGACAAGGTGAGTTGACTCCCCTTTTTTATGGGGGGGGGGCAGGTGCTGCTTCTTCCATGGGGCTGGAGGATGAGGACATCAGCAATCCATGTTCTGGGAATTTTTATTTGAAGCCAGTTCTATTTGGGTCCAAAATTGACAAAATATGAAAGATCTGCATCTTCTGATCTCTTTTTCATTGCTTCCTCACAGTTTATGTATTTTCCCCTGTTGCTGCTAGCTACACTGAAGGGGGGAAACATGCAGTAACCTGTATGTCTCTGACGGAAGAGATAGGAGAGCCACCTTCAAATTTCTTAAGGGCTGTCACATGGCAGAAGGAGCAAGCTTGCTTTCTCCTGGTCTGGAGGGTAGGACCAGAACCAATGGATTTAAGTTACAAGGAAGGAAATTCCGACTAAACACCAGGGAGAACTTTCTGATCCTAAGAGCTGTTTGACCGTGGCATGGACTCCCTTGGGAGGTGGGTGGTGATGGAGTCTTGTTTTTAAGCAGAGGCTGGATGGCCATCTGCCATGGATGCTTTAGTGGAGATTCCTGCATTGCAAAGGGTTGAACTAGATGACCCCAAGGGTCCCTTCCAACACTGTCCTTGCCTCCCTACTGTGGGTTATGGAAATCTTAAAAAAGGAGTATGGCTGCACACACCCCATACAATTGAAGCACATGGCTTCCCCCAAAGAGCCCGGAAGACTTCAGCTTCAGGGTGCTGAGAATTATAGCTCTGTGAGGGGGAAACTAGAGTTCCCAGGATTTTTTTTTTGGGGGGGGGGCTCTGTGCTAACTGAAACCTGCATGTCCAGAGGCAGGATATCACTAGTTACCAAACAGTGAGGGGGAGCGATTGCCTTGATTACCTGCTTGTTTGGCAGCATCTATCTGGTCCCTGTTGGGATACAGGATGCGGGACTTGGTGGACTTTTGGTGTGCTTCAGAAGAGCTTGAGCAACCTCTGCACAAGGTTAAGCAATTCTCAAAAAAGAGGGCTAGAAAAGTATTTGGCAAAATGTATTTTGCAACTTCTTTGCGAAATATAATACATACTCTGAATGGGAATAAAAATTGCAGCAACTAATGCACATGCATTTGAATTTCTAAAACATAACTGTCAGGACGGCCTCTAGGTCCCAGCTCACAGAGGACCAACGCCCGGTGGATGTAATGTACAAAAGTCTTTATTGAAGTTTAGTTTCCATTTCAAAGCTCTGAGCGTGCCGCCCCACGTCTTGACTCTAGACCGGCTAAGTCCCCTCTGACTCACTGCTCCTCCCACACCAGTTTAAGATCCTAGCCCGGCTCCACCTCCTGCGCTGTTCTTTCCTTCGCTGGGTCCTTCTGCCCTCTGGGGTTTCCTCCTTCCTGGACTCCTCTGACGCTGAGCCCCCTGAGTCCTGCCCTTCCTTCCGGCGGGCTTTAGGACCTGGCTCCCTTCCTGGGCTCCCTGCTGTGCCGCTCGCCTGTACATTTGAACTTGGCTCGCGCGCCCAGCCGGTAACCTTCCTCCTGACCGTTTCCCCGCTTCCCGATGTGGGCGTGGCCAAACCTGACTCCTCTCCTCCCGCTGGTGGTGAGGACACTGGTCCCGATTCCTGGGACTCCCCCTCCCCACTGCGCTCTGGTGGGGAAGCTGGTCCTGACTTCCAACTGCTGCTCAGGGACTCCCCGCTAGCCCCTTCCTCCTGGGGCTTCCCCCCTGGAACCCCCCTCGCTCTGGCCATTGGCGCTCCCTTCTGTGAGTCCTCCGATTCGCTGGAGAGGCTTGTGGAGTAACTTCCACTGTCACTGCCTCCACCCCCCTCGGACTCCTCCTCCTCACTCTCCATTTGCTCCCCCTCCTGTGTCTCTCCTTCTGAACCCCTGACAATTCAATCATTTGGTTTGTATGTGTAGTTAAGGGGGAACTGGACTAGCAAAGTTACAAAATCAATTAAAAGCAAATTCTAAAATGCAAACTGAACCACAGTACACACATGAATGTATCTATATCTTATATAACAGAAGTATGCACAGTTTTGTCCATAGGTTAAAGAGAATCATATGATAAAAAGGTGCAAAAACGTTACAAAACAACTTTGGGAACAAGAGTGGGAAACTGAGGAAGAGATAAAAATTACAAAACCAATAGATTCTTGTGTCATTTGGGCTAATGCAGGGATCTGCAACCTTTAAGACAAAAAGAGCCACTTGGACCCGTTTCTGAAGAAAAAAAAACTGGGAGCCGCAAAACTCGTCATTATAAAAATAACTTTTTTGTCACTTTTTTAATTATTTCTTTGTTTGACCCCTCAGATTTACTCCTCATCATAGAAATAAACATTAAATTAACAAGTTACCTTTTTGTGTGTGTGTGTTCTTCACTCCCCTTCAAAACAGTGACCAGCGTACATGCCCCCTTTCAATGCAGTGACCAGCGTACATGCCCCTTACCATGTAGCGGGCGGGTGGGAAGGTGACATCGGGGCGGTGCGTGACTAATGCACGCACTGCCCCCATGCGACGTCACAGCCAGTACAGCGCCCGCCACAGTGGGGAGTGTCAGGGCGCACAATGTGCCTCCTCCCCTCGCTAGTATCTGCCCCGGAGCCGTGC